>NC_092634.1:35878851-36189169 GCF_039555335.1 Amphiura filiformis | reverse complement strand
ACAATTCTCTTCAGATATGTAGGTTTGGCATTGTCTCCCAGTTCCTATAAAGCCAGAATTGAATCAAAAATTACAGCCATAGGGCATGCCCCCCAGTCCGAACTCTTGGCCCCCCCCCCCCCAAATTCACTCTGCCCCCTAATGCTCCCCCAAAAAAAAAAAAATACTGGCGCACCACTAAGTACAGCGGGGTTTACGGTGTGATTAGCAGTTCCTCTGCATCTTTTTTTCCGTGTTTGGCTACAAGCTTACTTGCAACTGACTTTGCCTGATGCCACACATCATACTGATGGTCGTTGTAATCGTATTGTTCTCGCATCATCTTTTGGATCCCTGTATGGTGCTCAGTACAAAAGATTTTTAACCATCATGTTTGCCTCCAGTCTATTTGATTCGTCAACAGGCCTCTTTCACCATGGTGTTGCTGGATGTCACTTCCATTACTTGCACAGTCTCTATATAGAATATCTTTTTGGTGTCCATGTCCATGCAGAGTTCCCTTCTTCAGCCATCTTGAAGTACAAAGTCTCAGATACGTTGTCAGTGATAATTCCCTGGTCGTTGATATCAGTCTCTCCAGTTGTTCCTTTGTAAACATGATGCCAAATAGATCCAATCAGACTGTTGCTGCTGAAGAGGTTGTTGCTGGGCTGCGGGGGGCTGCTCAGGAGATGGTGCAGCTTGAGTGTCTTCAGATAACCTTTGAACTTCATAAGGGCTTTCTTGTTGTTGTTCATGGACCCTGCTTTGGGGTTCAGGAGAACTCTGCAGAGCTTGAGATGACAGCAGAACACGATGGCCGCCTTGTGAGAATTCCTCTGGAGGAACTGCTGCTTGGTAAGGAGCTGGTTCAGGCAGTCGTCCCTGCTCGTTTAGTAGATCGTGGGTTAGGCCTGGTTGATGTTCGGCCATTTTCATAACAATTCTCAGATATACAGGTTGGCATTATCTACTAGTTCCTATAAAGACAGAATTGAATCAAAAATTACACAAAATAATAATGAAACCATAAACAAATTAGTACAACTGAGGGTTTATGGTGTGATTAGCAATTCCTCTGCATCTTTCTTCCGTGCTTTGGCTACAAGCTTACTTGCAACTGACTTCGCCAGATGCCACACCACATACCGATGGTCGATGTAATCGTATTGTTCACGCATCATCTTTTGGATCCCCGTATGGCAGTCAGTACAAAAGATTTTAACCATCATGTTGGCCTCCAGTCTATAGGATTCGTCAACAGGCCTCTTTCTCCATGGCGTTGCTGGATGTCACTTCCGTTACTTGCACAGTCTCTATATAGAATATCTTTTTGGTGTCCATGTCCATGCAGAGTTCCCTTCTTCAGCCATCTTAAAGTACAAAGTCTCAGATACGTTGCAACTAGAATTACCAACATGGTCAACTGCATTTTGACAGTAGGTTGTGATTAAAAACTTTTTGGACCCTTTTTTTTCTCCCTTTCAAGTTGACTTTGAAATTAAAGAATCACAATTAACTAAAAAAAAAGTATTTATAAAGCCCACAATTTAAAAGTCCAGTGTCCACATAATAACGGAATTAACATGCCAAAGCTTGCCAACAACAGCCTAGAAATTACAGTAATGTCCACATCTGTTGAGTAATACAACATGAAAATAAAAGTCAGTCAGTTAAAACCATCATGACTCATAAAATTTCTTCTACATTACGATCTTGGATACACAAAAAAAGGACGTTTTCCATCCCTCTAGCTTTTTAAATACCTCCTTTTTAGATACCCTTTGACAGGTCATCTGATACAAAAATCTTCCGTCAATTGTACGTCTGATTTTTAAATCTAGCTACACACACAACCTGTAGATCTTGTCTTGAAAGGTGGTGAGTGCATATGTACATTTCTTGCATGGTTTATCAGCAGCTGCTTTGTCGCAGGGTCTAGTTGGTGTACGGTACTGACTATCTGAACTGCAATATCAATGAACTAGATGTTCTTCAAGGCCAACAAACTAAACCAAGAAGTCAGCAATCATCTTATTCCAGTTTTCAGTTTCAGTTTTTGGGATCTGGTGAAGAATCAACTTGTTACGACGTGACCCGTTTTCAAGGTCGTCCAACTTATATGCCAACACTCGGTTTTAAGTTTTTTAATCTTTGCATTGGTTTGCATGTTCATCTGCATACATTTTATATGCAGGGCTTTCAAGCCATGATTTGTATTCTTTACACGATTTTGACGTGTTGCCATACTAATGGCACAATGTCATCCATGGATGTATTAAAATATCTTCTAAAGAAGGCCATTCTTTAGGATTTTTAGACTGCAAACAGCATAACGGATGTTGCAAAATAGCACATGTGATAACGGCTTGTAAAACGTGGGGGTGCCTGGTAAAGAGTCTGCATTGGGTCCGAAAATGCATTTGTTCCAATGGCCATTCCATATAATGTATATAATTCTATATAATTCCATATATTCCAGCCCCCTGTCCAGAAACCCATCTGCAACAGCCTGCAATGCCTGGTCTTTAAGCCACTGTATATATCGTGGCATCAGTACTGTGTTGATTGCCGAACACACTTCATTTGTGATGACACACACAGTGTTCCTCGCCACCCCAAACAAGTGTCCAATTGATCTAAATTCAAGTGGAGTTGCCAATCTCCACAGTGCCATCGCTATGCTCTTTGCTCTACTGGTATCGCCTTAAATACGGAAAGTTGTATCCCTACGGCACAGCGTCTGGTACAGTTCTTTCACAATGAAATCAAATGTAGAACGCTTCATACGAAAGTTCTCCCTCCAATCTTTGTCATCAAATGTCTCCCATGCCACATCCCACCACTGCCCAGGTCGTAACCTACTCCATTGTGATCGATTTTTGGGCACCGAGTACATTCCAAATATCAGCAGTGAACTGAACATCAGTGATGATATCAGCTGCTGATATCGGACAATAAGCATTCGTTGCATCACACGATAGACATTGTTGAGTTTCCTCTTACTTCTGGCCCGATACTGGCGTTGTTTTCTTCGGAAACGAAGTGCAAGTAGCGTGCGACGTTCACTTTCGTCCATGTTGTAATTTGTTTGTTGTGTAGGTCACAGGTCATATTCAATGTTCGCATTTACTTCCGGGTCAAGTTTGTGAAATACGAGACTATCTAATTTCCAGCTGAGTGAGAAGCATTGTGTGAACGCAAAAATAATCAACCCGGCTCCCGGGATTGACTCGGGTCCTGGGTAAATATTCATAATGTGAACATACCCTTGGATATGTTGTCCAAGTGCCCACAAGGTATTATTAATTCTGGAATACACTGCGCTTGTGTAGTGCCTGAAATTACAAAATATGTGTACGTTAGCATCATTTTTTATAAAACAGTACCATAATATTCGTTCCAATAACCACCCAGGGCCCTTAACAAAGTCATTTTGGGTGGGCACTTATTTTGTTGCATTGTTTAGGTCAACAATAAGTAAAAAAGGTTCAAAATATTCATCCATCATCATCAGTGTGTCCATGACCATGATTCAGATGGATGGATGGGCAGTTTCAAACTAATATCACAGTTTGCTTGTTGTAAAGTCACTGGGTGGGCGCTTATAGGGGCATGGGTGGTTATTGGAAAGAATACGGTACTTGAATTTAACACATTTTATTAACAACTGCTTATTTTATTTATTTATTTTTTTACTTTTTTAGACTTTTGTCAACTTTGTGTCGCTGTCTAGACTTCATCGCGTATGACCATTTTTTCGACAATTTTATAAAAGGTCGCATGTCATAAGTTGGGTATGCAAAAGGTGGAGGGATTACACTTTTCTGAAAATTGCAATACAAATTTGATTGGCTTTCCGTAACCCCATATCAATAATTTAGTTTACATTGGTGGCAATACTGGAAGTGCACAGCGAAATCTAAAACTTTGCCAGTGTCCGGAGAAATTACGAAGCCAATGTGACATAATTGTTAGCAGTATAACCCCTTTTACTCCACATTATCTTGTCCGTCTGGGATGCAAATACATACCGGCAGCCTTCAGTATACCTCCCCAGTCCCTTCGCTACCATCGATGACATGTATGTGCTTGGTGGTACCCTGGGCTCTCGCTTGTATGTCACAAAGTGGGAATCTTCCAGGGTCTGCGACGGAACTAGGTCTAGTAGCTCCCTGATTATCTGCACCCCTTCTAGATGGGTGATGGGCGGACGCGAGACACATGGACCGCTGTATCTGTACAACTCGTAGATGTCTGGGTGACGTCGAAGCTTGGCCAGAGACTGTCCATTAGAGACAACGTCATGAATCTTCTGGTAGTCATCGAAGATGTTGTCTTCCTGTTGCCCCGACGGTACATGCGAAACAGCATAGTTGCCCATCATGCAGGAAGTCCCTCCAGTACACTTCCTCAAGGAGCTCCATTGCAGCGTTGAACACCTGATGTTCTTTTTCCTCCTTCTCCTCTGTAGTCAGGTTCTGGTGGAGTCACCTGCAGATACACAAGTAGAAGCCATAATGTGTGATTTGCTTCACAGCGACGACCACAATTTTACTTGGATTTCTACTTTTTGCATAATTATAATGCCCAGTGGTGCACTAGAATACCACATTTGACAGTTTCCTCCCATTCAATGGCAACTGCAGGATGCGCATAATGTCCACTCATCATCATGCCTAACTTTTGGTCGTAAGTGTCCATGTTGTCCATCTGTCCACACTTTACGTTCAGTGTCATTTAGCACTGTAAGTACCAGTGTTGTAGTCAAGACCTCTATGTCCCAGACCTGCCTATCCGAAATCGAGACCGAGACAAAGAAATGTGCTTTACTACACCTTCTATACACCCAGTTAATGCAGTTATTGTTCACTTGAAGGTGTCAGATTGTCAGATTCTCTAGCTGTCACTTAAAAAGGTTTATATTCTTGTTGGATTTGAGGAACAAGGATTTCTAGAATGTTAGCAGACAGGGCAACATGCCAAGTTTCCACGGATTACCATACATGAACGAGGCTGCAAGCGGGGTGGTCACGTCCCAATTTTGCTCTGCCAATTTTTAAAATTATTTTTGCTCTGTTTTATTATGTGTGTTTTTTGGATAAATCCTGTTTTGAGTAACATTTGCAACTGTTTAGTTACCCACCGAAGTGATTTTTGAAGAAATTGTGACTTTGCAAGGTGAAATTTTAGCCATTTTTCAACCAAAGGATTTTCGCGCCACACGACGAAGCGAGGAATTCCTCCAATTCCACGCCTTCGCCCTAAAACTGGATATTGTGACACCAATTACCAGCGTCTTTACTGTGCGAAATTTATACTTCCTCCATCCATCCTTGGTATTGAGAATACTTCAGCTTCGCCTTACCAAACTGTGCGACAATTTCGAGTGTTTTCATCGTTTTATATTGCGGATTTTTATGAACTTTGTGATACGAAAATCCCGAGTGTTTTGCTATTGGATTACTAGTCTTCACCAAGTCTCATCCACCTTCAAATCTACGTGCAATGTTCGACACCTTGCCATCCTTTCTTCAAGTCAGCTAAGTGCAATCAAATTTAGTATTGTATTTACTTATTTTCTGTAAGAAGTGAACTTATTTATGTTAAAAACAATTTTTAACTGCCCCTGTTCAACGAGCAATATAGTTAGCAGAGACCATCTTCGACTTCCCGACGTGGCAACGAAATATGCCGAAGTAGAAGCCGCCATCTTGCTTTTTTAACGCATCTGTATGCAATTTTTACAATAAACTTTTTGATGTTGATGTATCCATTCTTCGTGTTTTTTAAACCAAACCAGTCAGTGAAATCAAGTTTTAATTCGTTTTAATGTATCCCCGTGGTGAAGTGAACACATTTACCATTTTTAAAGTACCGTAGACCAGTCATCTAACACTGTTCAGCGTGAGTTTTCCGAGGAGACCAACTACAGTGTTCCGAAGTTTGACGATCTACCGAGTAGAGACCGCCATCTTGCTTTTTATCGTATTTTGACAAAAAATTTTTAAAAAACTTTTGATATTTTGATGTACCCATTCTACATGTTGTTTTTATATCAACGTACTGAGTACCAATTTTAAATAACTTTTGCCATTTGCATCTCATCTTTTTGCCTTATTTGTGTGCATGCTCATCTATTCACTCTAGGACTCTAGTCTACAGCCAAAGCAGACGACTTGATACCGGAAGCGATGCCATGTTTTTTTCTCAGAAGTAAACATCGGTCTTCCGACAGATCACTCCAGACCTTGAATGTTCTTGCCTTTGTCTTCATTGCCCACCAGTCTCCAAATGTCCGGACCCTTTGAAGTCTCTTTGGATCCAGCTGCTGTATCACGCCATTCCATCAATAATGTATATACTCTCTTTTGGAATCTCTTGGACACTGGGCTCTTCTGGCAGTTTTTCAACTGCGTGCATAAGATTTGCTTTATTTGTCTTCACAAGGCAACCTTCTCTGTTGTAAAATTGTACTGGTACAGGTCCCAAACAATACATCATCATCTCTCTTAGGTCAATCTTCCTCACCCTGCCTATAACAACTAACCTGGCCACTAACCGGATGCAAGACACATGGACCACAGTCTGGATTGTTGCAATTTAACATAATCAACATTCCAATCTTGTGATCAACATGCGTCATTGTTGTGTATCTGTACAACTATCTGTACAATTAATTTTGTATTTGTAATAGGTTACTGCATAATAGTAATAGTTCTTTTTTCTCCTCCTCCTCCTCTGTAGTCAGGTTCTGGTGGAGTGCAGGTATATCTTCACCTGCAGAGTACACAAGTAGAAGGTAAACTTGTTAAATACATTAACCCTACCCGTGGTTTTTGTGCTATCGGAAGGGAAAGAAGGAACGAAAAGGAGAGAAGATGAAGAAGAAAGTCACATGGCACCCCCGGGATTCGAACCTTGGACCCCTCGCATGCCACGCAGAAGATCCCAGCATGTATCTACACAGGTGACGTTGGCCCGGCCAACGATTCCCTGGGTATATATGACTTGGTCTGATTGCGTCATCAAGTCCCGTGGAATCCATGCACGCAGAGTGGTTTTAATAGTGAGCTTTAGTGAGTCCTAGTTGGGTTAGGGTTAAGAAGGCATATAGGGAACACATGCATATAGCTTAACCCTAACCCTACCCATGGTTTTTGTGCTATCGGAAGGGAAAGAAGGATCGAAAAAGGAGAGAAGATGAAGAAGAAAGTCATTTGGCACCCCCGGGATTCGAACCTCGGACCCCTCGCATGCCACGCAGAAGATCCCCAGCATGTAGCTATACACAGGTGACGTTGGCCCGGCTAATGATTCCCTGGGTATATATGACTTGGTCTGATTGCGTCATCAAGTCCCGTGGAATCCATGCACGCAGAGTGGTTTTAATAGTCAGCTTTAGTGAGTCCTAGTTGGGTTAGGGTTATATACCTTTATTAATTTTGTCTTTGTAACAGGTTACTTAAACCAAGTTGGACATGTCTTTTTCTTTCTTCTTCTTCTTTTTCCATTCGAGTCCACAAACTGCATAATAGTAACTGGAATCTTCAGTTTATGTGTGGTAGAAGTTGCTCCTGACTGGTGTTTAAGGCAAAAGGATATATAATTGCTCTGTAAGCATTGTCATAATCATGGCTCGAAAAAGTGGGGAATTTGGGAAGCTCATTCCCAGGAAATGTTGGTGTTTGGAGGGAAATTGTGTCTTTTTTGTACATAAAAACATGCTACAAATTGTAGGAAATTTAGCTAGCTTCCCGGGAAATTAACATTTTTTCAAGCCCTGGTCATAGTGTAGGAAACATTGCAGAGTGCCAAACAAAACCTGCCCATTAAATGCATATATGACACATGGGCATCACAGTTCCGCTGTCCCCAATACCTTCGAAAATTGCACCCCTTCTTTCAGCCTTGTGGATGATCTGTACCTGACTCTTGGACTTCACAGCATATCCAGCAGCCTGGCATCTTTACATATTTTCCAACTAGAGTGCTAAAAGCCATGTTCCATGCATGGTGATGCACTTCCTGTGGAACTGGGTCTGGCAGCACCCTGATTATCTGCACCCCTTCTAGATGGGTGATGGGCAGACGTGAGACACGTGGACCACATTCTGGATTGTTGCAATTTAACATAATCAACATTCCAATCCTGCGATCAACATACGTCATCGTATATATCTGTACAACTCATAGATGTCTGGGTGATGTCAAAGCTTGGCCAGCGACTGTCCATTAGAAACAACATCATGCATCCTCTGGTAGTCATCAAAGATGTTGTCTCCCTGTTGACCCGATGGTACATGTGAAACAGTTGCCCATCATGTAGGAAGTCCCTCCAGTACACTTCCTCGAGGAGCTCCATTGCAGCGTTCAACACCTGGGCGGCGCTTCATAAAACTTTAAATTTAAACTTAAGTTTAATATTTCTATCGTAAGTCCTAAAAATTAAACTTAACTTTAAGTGAGATTTTGGGCGTTTCATAAAACATTGTAAGATAGAAATTTAACTTAACTTCATCTGAATTAGACTTAAAGTTAAGATAGATCGCAAATCAATCTTAAACGGACAGCCAATCAGCGTCAGTCAGATTTCGCGGGAAATTTTCCTACGGTATATAAACAACAGTGCCCATTGTTTTTTGAAGACTTCAAGCAAATATGGCTGGCTATCGATACTGGAAATGATGCTGCCGAAGATTTTGCTATTTTATTCTAGCTTTTGCAGACATCCTAGACTCCTGTGATCCTGAGATGAATCTTGTGAGTCCTGTGACTATGTAAAGAAAAATCATAATCAAATTCAACCTACCATATTCGTCCCATTAACCACCCATACCCCTATAAGCGCTCACCCAGCGACTTTACTACACATGATGACCCTCTATCATTTATATGTGCAGGATCCATGCATGCAACTACTCATGTATCAATCACAGACCCACGACACACTAAGTCCATATTCTGGTCCATTTTGTACATATATGTAATTATGTAAACAATATAAAAAAATAAGCGCCCACCCAAAATGACTTTGTTAAGTGCCCTGGGCGGTTAATGGAATGAATACGGTACATGGAATACTGGTGGTAGAAGTACTAGATGATTGTGAAAACGTATGAAATTGTGCTTATCCATAAATTAACATTACTAGCACTATTATCAGAGTATTTGCTAATTAGCGCTAATTTAGCTAATTAGTGAGTATGCGCAAATTACAGCTATAGGCAAAATAACCAATTCTCGATCATGAGAGGATGAACCTTCTGCGTCAGCGTACTTTTCATAGAATAACATGATCGCGCCTTGACCTTGCCTAGCAACGATCGTGTGATTGGTCAATTTTCAAAAGCTGTGTTTGCGCCGTAAGCGCCGGTCTTTGCGTAGTACTCTGGACGCAAATATCTGTGCATACCCAAGTTTGCTCTCATGATCGAGAATTTAATATTTTCCCTATAATTGCGCTATTAGCATCTATTTTGTAAATTTAGTGGATGTTTGCAAATTAGCGCAAATTATTATGCTAACTCTTGGTTGTGATGGCAACATAAAATAAATGATTTTATATTAATATTTTTCTGAGACCCATCGCCAAATGGGTCACTCTCCCCACGATGTTGGGAAGTGAGTCCGTGCTTGGTTTGGGGGGCACAACTTTAGTGGATGTTTGCAAATTAGCGCAAATTATTATGCTAACTCTTGGTTGTGATGGCAACATAAAATAAATGATTTTATATTAATATTTTTCTGAGACCCATCAAAGCCAAATGGGTCACTCTCCCCACGATGTTGGGAAGTGAGTCCGTGCTTGGTTTGGGGGGCACATACCTCCAGCACCTTTTCACACACCAAGATATTTCCCTTAAAGGGTGGTCCACCTCCTGAAAGGATAACAATAAAATGTATGCAATTAATGCTTTGATAAACCTTGAAATTGCACAATAATTTTAACAACTATTTGAGCAGAAATACTGCATTTATATTTGATTCTATTTTCCAACATTTTTAGTGACAATTTTGTTATAACAAGGCGGTTCTCGAACCACGAGTCTCACCTGTTTTTGCGACTGCCTGTTTTCCTTGCACGCCTACCCACACCAGGGTACATATGGGGTACCTAAATAGGGGGTACTGTGTAATAGTGCATGTACGTACCAGATACCCTAATGGAAACCTCCTTGAGGGGTCCTAATATACTTACCATAGTATACTTGTGGTGTAAATATAATCAAGCACACAGGAAATTTCCTTGTGGGGAACAATTTTTGTGCTTATTTTCACACAGGGACAAATACACCCCCTATCGGGTATCTCTAAAAATGCCATTTTTGAGGCTTTCATGCCAATATGGGGTCTGTTGAGGTACTTTTACACTGTGGGGTATAAGATTAATACCCACAGTGTAAAAGTTCCCCACAATGGGTATGTGGTACGTACCCAATACCCCACAAGAATGATGGCACGTGTGCACCCCTACATACACACATACAGAAAAGTGATTAGGCCTACATAGTCTCCTGCCTTATCAGGTGAGACAGAAACAGCAAATATGTGTTTTTTGCTCGTGAAATAGGTTAATAAATGCATATCACTTCTTGCTCGAGAAATTGTGCAAAATATTGATGTATGCACTTGTACTGAGATGTTGACATACGTCTAATGCACCCCTCTGTTAGACGCATCAAAACCCCAGTACGCAGGCATTATTTTGTCCACTTTCACTCCCAACAAGTGATACGGCCGTGTGTCCTGAACTCGCCACCCTTAGCGTTACATGACAAATATTATGAATCTTTACACCAACCGGGTTTCTAAACAGTACCCCCTATTTAGGTACCCCATACACCTTACATTACAAAAGAAAATAGAGAGCAATTGTATTGTTAAAATATTTTCAGTTCATAATGTTTCAGTGACAAAAAATGCAATTAAGGCAATCACTTCCATACAAGATATCATCATTTATTTATGTAAAATAAATTGGAATCTGATTATTACTTTAGCATACATGTAATCCACCAGCCTGCTTGTTCAATGCTACACATGGAGTCTAATGTGCATGTATTTCTTATTTTCCTATTAATCTTTGTTTGTTGCCTCTTGACATCATCTTTGCCTGAGCTCACACGCAGTAAGCTGCACTGTCTACCCAGAGGTCATTGGATCAAATTCCAGCAAGGAAAACATTCTAGTAGTGGGCCTGTACCAGGATAAATACGGTTTATGCACACTGGTTCATAATTTACCTTCCACTTCTGTGAAGAACTGCTCAAACCATGTGACAGTCTGGTGTTCTATTTCACTTCTTGTGGCGTCAACGCTGACGTGGTCGATCACAACTTGTCCCAAAATACTGTCTGCTGTCAGCTCCTGTGGCCTGCAGCTTACAGTAACAAACGCCTTCAACATGGCTTCTGACCACACTACTCAGGCCACGGTGCCTCAGGCCTCCCATACACCTTACATTACAAAAGAAAATAGAGAGCAATTGTATTGTTAAAATATTTTCAATTCATAGTGTTTCAGTGACAAAAAATGCAATTAAGGCAATCACTTATGGTCATGTTTTTTAACCTGGGCACCAATAAAAGGTGGATTTGTTACATTTGCACCCCACGATGGGTCTTTGTATGCATGTACAATGTATCATTACAATGCTTTATAAGACAAACTTGAAATTGGTCTTATTTTAATGGCTAGTTATTAAGCTTTAAATCACAGTAGAAAAATAAAAATAATTTTACTTCTGCTAATTGCTACAGTTCGTTAAGCATAATTAGTCAGGGGTGGAAGATGTGGAGGTGGAGGAGGAGGGGGTGAAAATACGACGTTTCTCAAGAAATGAGTGATGGATCATAATTCTGACAGTGGGAATGGATTCCTTGACCCCAAATCTATAGAGTAGGCCATAAAATTGGACTTGATAGCTATTGAAATGATCATATCTTAACACATTAGGAATTTCCGGACCCCCCCCCCCCCTCAAAAATCGTTTTTGGTCTGTACAAACGCATTTTTCATCCAATTTTGTTAAAACAGGTGTCAAAATGCTCAGGAAATGATGCTACATCAAATTTTGGGAAGTCCTCTTACATTTGGAGTATTTCCCAGAATTTGCCTAAAACACCCATGTAACACAAATGTGCCCCAGGTTAAAAAACAGGACCTTATGTACAAGATATCATCATTTATTTATGTAAAATAAATTGGAATCTGATTATTACTTTAGCATACATGTAATCCACCAGCCTGCTTGTTCAATGCTACACATGGAGTCTAATGTGCATGTATTTCTTATTTTCCTATTAATCTTTGTTTGTTGCCTCTTGACATCATCTTTGCCTGAGCTCACACGCAGTAAGCTGCACTGTCTACCCAGAGGTCATTGGATCAAATTCCAGCAAGAAAAACATTCTAGTAGTGGGACTGTACCAGGATACATGGTATGTGCACACTGGTTCATAATTTACCTTCCACTTCTGCTAAGAACTGCTCAAACCATGTCACAGTCTGGCATTCTATGTCCGTTCTTGTGGTGTCAACACTGTGGTCGATCACAACTTGTCCCAAAATACTGTCTGCTGTCAGCTCCTGTAGGAAAGTTTCAATGAAATCGGCATTGTACCGAAGCTGATGTAATTGACGAAGATGTGACAATTCACTGCCGGATACAAAAAATATTAGCCAGTGGGGTAAATAGCAAGTTATTGAGGGTTGTTAAGTTGGCAAGTAAAAGTACACTTGCTATGCGAATAAGCATTTGCCTGTGTGTTGATGAAGTATGAAATTTATCAGCAGCAAGTTGGTGTAGCGCATCTTCGACTATAAGGCAAAAAAAAAATGTTTGTTTGTCCACGTCCGATCGACCGTGTACCCTGGTCCCGACCTGGTCCCGAAAGAAAATGTAAAGAAAATGAACAGTATAACATGCAGAACCATCGCAAGAGTTAAAGCAGTAAAGTGCTGTGTGTTTTGACTTATTTACCAGTCTTCAATTTGTCACTTTCAAGTGCAATATCTGTAAAAAAAAATTTTAAAAAATATCCGACCTACCGGCCCAACTGTTTCATAAGCCTCTATGGACAAACAAACCTTTTTTTTTTTGGCCTAATTGGTAATTCCTGTCTGTCTGTCTTTGGGTGTTGAAAGTGGTTTGTTTGGTAGTGGTTTCTTTCCCACCTTGTTACGCCGAAGTTGCCGTATATGTAGTTTCCTCATCACTATCGCTGGTAACCCACTCATTTTCTGAACCTAAACATCGTCTCATCATTGTCACTCCAATTTATGAACGCATTTGCCATGTTTATCGGAGAGAAGCACAAGTCAGATTGTCAAAGAGTGAAATGACCCGGGGTCATTTAAAGGTCTCAGTTGATTGATCTACGCATGCGCACTTCGTCGATCAGGCTATCAAGCGGAAATGAGCTGGAACTCGGTCAAGTGGATAGCGCTATTTACATAACAATAACTGAAGTTTGTAAACAAACCAGAATTACTGAAAATGCTACAAATAATGAATATATATCTGATTAATTGTCCAGAACTTAATGATTTTTCCCTAAGATTCTCCTGTTGGGCTTCTGCTGCTTTCACACATCCCCTCAATTCTTATTTTTCTTCAGTTTGCTTTTTTGCTTGATTTTTCAACATTTTACAATGTTTCTTGTGAAGGAAAAGTCTTATTTGGACATAAAATCCTACAACAAGTTGTAAGGTAATTAATCTGGCATGTTCTGACATATGCGTACCCGCAATAGTTGTCCATTTGTCCAATACCACCCGGTGTTTGAGAGCAGCTTGAACAGCACCCTCACACATAGTTCATCTTCTTCAAGTCACTGGTTTTGTGTTGGAAATTTGTTCCGAATTACATCTTCCAGCTTAATTATGCAAAAAAAAATGTCATTAATTAAAACGAGACCACCTCTGGACTGTGTATCAACCCATTCGCATATCTCACAAACTACTTTTACAGCTAACAATAGCCAGTTTATCAGTTTTATCACATGAGCCACGGTACCAAATCCAATCTTCATATCATCAGGTGGTGAATGCAGCACGTAATGGGCTATTCCATTTCTAATCCACACTACCCCTGTGGAATATTTCAATCAAGTCTTCCACAGAGGGAGTATGAGTTCCAAATAGAATAGACAATTGGGCAACTTCCATTTGAAATACTCGCTCCAGTTGTGGAAGATATAGGTAAAGCCATGATACAGAGGGAGTATGGGTTTCAAAATGATTAACCCTGACCAATTACATTTGAAAAACATACTCCCCCTGTGGAAGATATTTCCAAAATCATCCACAGGGATTTCAACTGGAATAGCCCAATGCAGAGTCTCATCACTGATAGTCTGTTTGATAAAATCTGTCACAGTTGGCATGTTGTGTTGCCCTTCGTCATGATGATCTAAGGCTGTCATGTTGGCAATGGCTGCTCTGATGCTCTCATATGTTCTTATTCTATCTCACTTGCTGCACTTTTCTGGGCAGACGTGACACAATATATCCGGCAGCATGCTTCTCTCAATATAATAAAACACAATATACCTTCCTCTGCCTCTCATGCGTTGCCGTACAGTGCCGCACATGCTCTGAGAAGGCTGTCGGTTTTTCTTTGTTGTTGTTGACCTGCTTCCATAAGCTTGAAGATTCTCCCTTGCATCTTCCTGGCCAGCTTCCTCTGGTACTTCGCTAGCTTCCGTCCGGACTGAAGCTCCATCTGTAGGTCTACATTCTTTGACTCGATGTGCAAGTCCAATATCAGACGATATAACGATAGGCTGTTGCCTTATAATCTTCTGTTGATCCGATTGTGCCAACCCTCCACATCGTTATTTGTCCTCATGCTCTGCATAAATGTTGTCCACGCTTCTGTTGATCCGATTGTGCCAACCCTCCACATCATTGTTTGTCCTCATGCTCTGCATAAATGTTGTCCACGCTTCTGGCTTCCATTCCCCATCAATCCAAACTCGCTACACATACTCAAAAGCCCTGAAGATTTTGATGTGAAAAGAAGAAGAAATAAAAATAAAAACTGAATTTTATGTAATATTCATCATTATTATCATGACCTGACTTCATTCCACTCTCACACAAAAAAAGTTTAGGCATGTTAATAATTCTTGAATTTCAGGGAAAGCACATCAAACTATTAAATTTACAACTTTTGTAAATCAGGGAAAGCATAAGCTGTCCTATTATAGATGATCATAAAAAACATATGCAACCTTGTCTCTTCCTAGCCTAGCATTAAACAATATCTGACCTGTTTCAACATCCCTGTCTGAGCACGCTGCTTCAACTTGTTGAACATATCCGGATTACTCTCATGAGGTAGAAATGGAAGCGCCATCAATTCCCTCAGCAGCTGGTGTGCATTGCCCTTCTCGAGGTATGTAAAAAACATAAAAAACATATGCAACCTTGTCTCTTCCTAGCCTAACATTAAACAATATCTGACCTGTTTCAACATCCCTGTCTGAGCACGCTGCTTCAACTTGTTGAACATTTCCAGATTTCTCTCATAGGTAGAAATGGAAGTGCCATCAATTCCCTCAGCAGCTGGTGTGCATTGCCCTTCTCGAGGTACGTGCGTTGGAGCTCAGCTAACTGGATCCTCCTCCACACAGCATTCTTCCAATGGAACAAGCACCCAACACACTCAGCCTGCAATAATAAAACAAAAATTACAAAAATAAAATCTTTATATTGAAATCCACACAGAATCTATAGGGATGTTTCTTTCTAATAATGGGAGAAAAATCAGCACTCACCAGAAGTAACTTTCGATGCCTTCTTCATAAGTTCCTTTTTCTTTCTTAGCACTAAGTCTTTGTCACCTGGAAGAAAAGTTTTGAAAAAGTTCAAATGTGACACGATCTGGTCCATGGGGGCCAAAGGAGGCATTTTTGAAATTTGAGTTACTGTAATTTTTACATAATACATACAATTTGCTATCATTTACTGAAAACACCAAAGGTCTAGCATACTTGGTTCTAAAGTTATAAAGTTTTTTGATGTCTAATTTCTTATGTATTTTATTGTTTTTTTACTACATATTTTTGCCTATATCTCAGTTTCAAATTTGCCGCCTTTGGCCCCCAAGGACCAGATCGTGTCACAAATATGGTGTAATTTTTTTTCGATAACTCATTCTGTTTGTTTATTCATCATTATTGTTGATATGATTCATGTTAGAAAGTAGCAAGTAAAAGTCATCAAAAGTTATTTTAAAGGAGAATCCAAAATAAAAACAAAATAATGAAATATTTGGCAATTTTCAATTTTGGACGCTGGCGGTGAACAGTAAACTAAGAATTTAGTGTGAAGGGCCTAACAATCCTTGATCATAACCAATCCGTGATCATAACAGATCCTCTGATAGTCTGGTGATTGTGAATAACAATTGAAAACAATTCCATCTCTGATCTTTCAAGGTGTTAACATGCCATTACATGCTCATTATAATTCTGGTCATTTTCATAACAATATCGTACAGTAAGCATGCCCTGTGGGATACACCTAAGATTTCCCGAGTGGGACATAAAAAGATTTTTAAATCACATTTATTAAATTGCTCCAGTTAAGTGGAGGTACGTGGAAAAACAAACTTCACCTCTTACCAACCAAAATCTAGGATAAATCCCCACCAAAGTATGGAAAAAGAAAAGCAAAAATCAACTCCTTACTCCCTCAGAAAACTATAGGTGCATCCCTTATACTTCACACACTTAGGAAGTCAGAAAATAAATAATTGTTTGTTTGTCCTCCACAGCTTTGAAAGAGGATGTGCGGGCGGGCGGATTTTTTTTTTTTTGGATTTGGCGTATTCCTGGACCTTGCTAAATGCTACAATCATTCATGGTGACTTAAAAAAACCAACATTTTGTTTCTCTAATATGCAATTTGTGTTCATGTCATAGTCTTTTAATGATTTCAAATCCAATGTATTTTGAAGTCACTAAAAATAATAGACTATGACATGAAGTTATAACTTTGCATATTGAAGACACAAAATGTTTTTGGGGGCTTTTTTATTTTCAACCATGAAAGATCTTAGCATTTAGCTCTAGCTAGGTCCAGAGATACTCCAAATCGGAAAAAAAATGAATTTTACTTATTTTTATTTTAAAAAAATTGAAAAAAAAAAAAAATATTGGTCAGGCCTTAATCTGAGGAGCGGGCGGTGGAGGACAAACAAACAACATTTTTGGGGGGGCCTTATTGAAAGTGTAATGAATGGCCCGTCCCTCTTGGACCGGACACGGGTAACTAAGACTTGCTACGAGTTCACTGATGTCTATGGTATATTTCTTGGCGTCACTGCTTGGAGGGGTCCACCTGCCTGGTCTGTTCACTACAGGATTCCAATATTCCACCCAAAACAGAAGAGCTGAAAAGTTCTCCAGTGACCACCTGTAAAAAGTCAATGTAATAATTGCTGATGGTGATCTTAAATGTTGCTAGTGGTGATACATGTGATGGCAATGTTGAAGCATTTGGTCCCTTTTTGAAGGTTGGCAGTGATGCATCAATCATATTTTCTGGTTGTGTTTTAATGTGTTGGTGGTGATGAACACCGCTCTAGTCGGCTACTTCCTTCCCGACATCAGAGCATAGAACAACAGCACCTGCTTCATCACATCATCTTTCTTGACGGAGCTATGGTCAATTTTAAAAAGAGCTGGTAAAACGGATGCCTGACTATCCGGAAAGTGCCATCGATATACCATCGTTTTGCTCGGGCCAAAACTTCCAGCTGGTTGGGGCTGCCAAAGACAATGTGGCGCCTGGCATTCTGCAACTTGATGTCCTTGATCAGAAAATCTGTGAACAGAATTAATTGGGTTTATGATTGAGCCCCATAAGAATTACACACAAAAAGCAAAAAAATATGAATCTAATCATGCATTAAAATTACCTGTGACCTGGGATACATTTACATAAAATAACAAGTAATTCGAAATGCAGAATACTGCGAAACAAGTAAATTTTGTGGGAAATTCACAAACTTTCAGTAAGCGATTTTGATAATTGCTGCGTGTACATGATGGGATGGGGGGCAAAGGTTAATCGGGAGAAAAGCAAGCGATTTCTCCATTGTATATAGGTCAGATAGTTTGTCCTTGTCAGCCAGTCTTCTTTATAATCTTCATCTATATAATCTATGCAACCCCAGTGGAACCACTCTCTGACAGTTGTCACATCCAACACTGTTTTTATCAATGTCATTGTCAACATCATAGACTTCTTTGCATTGCTCTGAACATATATGACCTACATATATGATATATGGGTATTGTCTTCTGCTTCTTGGCCATGGTTGTCTTTCCTTTAATTTCTCACCAGTGGTGGTGATATTATAGCAGACTGTGAGGTGGCAGTACTGAGGCTGGGTGTGTCTATATTTGTGTCTTGCCTGTATCACTCAATTGAAGTTGACGGTTTTTATAGTTTTGCAAGATATGTTTCAAAGAAATGCATGTGTGTCAAAGAATAGTGGATACCGGCTGCACGGCATCCACTAAAAATATTGGACCTGCCTGTCGTCTATTACAAGGTAGAGGATAGTAAAAACAAAACTTCCTATCGTTTATTCTCTAAGCAATATGCAACAAAAGAAATTATTGTCTTTGTTTGGCTATATCTGAAAATCAATATATCCAGCTTCCAAATGATCTTACTTGATCACATCACATACAACCAGGCAGGTTTCAATTTGACACAGGATGTGAATTTTTAAATAAACTTTTTCTTTCAAAGTGCAGTCACTTTAAATTTGTGATCAATTGGCATGTATTTGTGTACCGGTATGAAGGATGGTTACAATATCATTATTGTAATGTAAATACGTGAAAAGAAAAGAGAAGAAACAAAAATCAATGTCCGAATAAAAACCAAATATTATTTTCAGTAAATTATATATTATGGTAGAACATTGGTATTATGATTATCTCAACCACTTACCAACACATGTCATGCCTAATGCTACAGTACCATCTTTTTCTTCAGTTCTCCTGTTAGACGCTGGATGTCTGCAGCTGATAATGGGGTGGTAGGAATGTACTGTACAGGCATGGCATAGGGTTTTTGGCTCATTGCCGTTCTTCTGACAGCATGAAGATCGAGAACATGCGTTATGGCTGATATGACTGTCTTTTTTTTCTTGAAAATGTTTCTGAGATATGTGAGCAGATCATCTTTGATATTAACATGTGTATGGACATCTGCATCACTGTATGCATGCTTAAATTTGTTGTTTTTCTCGCATAAGTCTACAAGTTCCACAATGTCCCAATTGAGATTTTTTTAAACCTCTGGAGGTTTTTTATATGGCAAATTTTTTTTTATATTCATCAACAGTCTTAGCAAGTTGTTCCTTTAAAAACTGAGAATCCTCCTTCAAATCTTCAAAGCATTCTCCAGCAATTGTTGAACTGCAGATATAACACTTCTGGCAGCTTGTTGTGTTGATGCACGTATGATATTTTCGGGAGAAAAGCAAGCGATTTCCCCATTGTATATAGGTCAGATAGTTTGTCCTTTGTCAGCCAGTCTTCTTTATAATCTTCATCTTTATAATCTATGCAACCCCAGTGGAACCACTCTATATGGCAGTTGTCACATACAACACTGTTTTTATCAATGTTGTTGTCAACATCACAGACTTCTTTACATTGCTCTGAACATGTATGACATACATTGTGGGCATTGTCTTCTGCTTCTTAGCCATGGTTCTCTTTCCTTTCTTACTAGTGATGGTGATATTATAGCAGACTGTGAGGTGGCAGTACTGAGGCTGGGTGTGTCTATATTTGTGTCTTGCCTGTATCACTCGATTGAAATTTACGGTTTTATAGTTTTGCAAGATATGTTTCAAAGAAATGCATGTGTGTCAAAGTATATCCTTTCCAAGTGAGCATTCATTGCATTTCCTGTAAACACATAAAAAATTGCACATCGTTTTCCGGTGATTCCCATTTGCATCACCATCGGTGTGTAGTATGCATGTGTCTTTCTCAGAACAGTTTTGCCATTTTCATATGTCAAATAGAAAGATTCACAGGAGTAGGGGATTGACCAGTATTACTGAAAGGGCATTTTATTTCTAATAAGGCCTAAAAAATTGCTTGATTGGCGTAACCCGGCCGACCCTAAAAATAGGCCCAACCCTAGACTTTTTTTCTTATTTTTTTGCCAAAAAAAATTAAAATTAAAAAGGAAAAAAAAGAAAGTTCCAAAGCCTTCATTATATGCAATTTATAATTTAAAATGTGTGTAAAAAATAGTAATAATAATAATAATAATAAAATTGCCGACCGACCTACCCTAATTTTGTTTTTTATGTTACGCCAATGTTAAAAAAATTTTTAGGCCTAATCCAAAGCTCTGACATGCACATCTCACTAGAGCATTGGGACTAGCCCTTAAAAATGGCAAATCTTGACTCAAATGAAATCCTGTTTCTTTACACTCAAATGCAGTACACTGCCATGTTGCTGCCTCTGGCATGAGGCTCTTGCAATTGCCTAAACTTCAGAGGTGGATACTGTCCTTATCAAATTTGAAATATCTGTGTCTGTGTTCTTTTGCAAATTTTTTTCCACAGTCCTCATACATGTGACCACATTCCTCATACATGTGACCGCATTATGTACTTTGGATCCATCAATTCTCCCTGCTCTTTGGGTATGCCAAAGTGGCATTTTATGTTGTCCTTGTGTCAGTTCAGCAACAATATTCACTTCATCAGTGTCGCTATCATTAATCTTCTTTTCAAGAATTCAGGAAATGCGATTCATGAGAATTGATTAATTTTTTTAAATAATAGCAGCTTACCTCTTGAGCCTCGGGTAAGGAACTTGGGTTCTCCAATAAAGCAAGGCCCTTCAATCAATGCCACCATTGCCAAGGTAAAAAGCTCCCTTTTTGTGGGCCACCTAAGTAATACCAAATGTCACCGTAAAAAAATGCCAATATTTCATCCAAGTCAAAAAGATTAGAATCAAAATTATTACGAGTTAAGGCTTTTGGGTTTTTTTAATAAATAAAAAATATAACAAGAGTAAACTTGGATGAAACCATCTTAATCAGTACAGATAAAGTGCTCAACTAAAAAGGAGCAGAGATATATTTAAATGTAGTGAATTTTGGTAATTAAGCCATCACTCAATGGTAAAAATAAAAATATAATCGAATAAAATGAAAATAAATGTTTCACGTCCCTCCCACTTCCTTCCTCCGGTTTCTTGTAATGAGTCTTTTAATCTCTAAATTTATGCATAACTCGTAAAAGTTCTTCTGCTGGAGATAAAAAATACCAGAATACAAAACACTTTTCTTCAAAAGTTAAATGTTAAAATGAACCCTAAACATGCCCTACTGTGGTAATTAAAGCTGTATTACTTACAGGCAGGGTGCATTGGGGTGTGTGGGTTCTTCACTCTTGATTAAAAGATCAAAGATTTCCTGTATGAAAGAAATTAATGCAACATCATGATTGTGCAATATTTACATGGAAATGGCCCTGTACCTTAATATATTCTCTACGACAAAAGGGACCACATCATGCACAAATGTGTACTTTTGGGATAACTAATAAAACGTGAGGATCAAATTTACTTTTCTTAAAAGCTGAAATGGTCAAATTTACTTTTCTTAAAAGCTGAAATGGTCAAATATGATATTTTAATATCATATTTGACCATTAAAATTTCGTCAAAATTGCATGCATAGGCCTACATACATGTATGTTTCTTTTGATACCCAGGGGTGCGAGCCCTTTTAAAAAGGGATGTAGGGCCTAATACGCTCCACTGAAGCTGGCATGATCGTTGTAACTGTGTTTGTTCTAGCCTAATAACATGTATCGGCAAAGTAATAAAACTTACATTTACTGTTTTGAACAAAATATTACAGAACAGTAATTCTATTGTATATTGCAAAAAAATTAAAAGCTTTGTCAACAAAAATTGTACAATGTGGATGTAGACTCTTTTAAAAGTCAGCTATAATAGCTCTACTGAAGTATAGATGACAAGCCCTACCATATAGGGCCTAATTTAACTAAAATGCAGATGCCATCTTAGACTTGGCAGAATTAATATCAAAAACAATAGTAAATATGCCTAGTACAAAAATATGGATGAGAAACATTGTATTTTTTTACTTGGCTTAAGGGTTGGGGTATGAGCGTTTGGACAGTATTTATTGTGGGACATTAGAGCACATCAGACATATCGATTGCATTCTGAATACGAAGAATGTCATTCTGATGTCAAATAATTTTGATTTTTGAAATTCGCAATTTAATACACATTTTATGGCAAATCATTAAAATTGATATTTTTGATATTTAACAGTACTTGAAGTAAACTTTATAAATCTGATGATTTATACTTAAAGTGTATGTAGGTGGGAAGAAAAGCCGACGATCAATTGAAAATTTTGACCTTTCGTATTGAAGATATGGATTTTTTTTCCCAAAACACCAAAAAAAATTAGGTCCTTTTGGGAAAAAATCCATATCTTCAATATGAAAGGTCAAAATTTTCAATTGACCGTCGGCTTTTCCTCCCTGCTACATACACTTTAAGAATATGTCATTAGATTTATATAATTTACTTCGAGGACTGTTATATATCAAAAATGTGAAAAATATCAAATTTTTATAATTTGTCATAAAATTTGTATTATATTGTGATTTTCAAAAAATGAAAATTATTTGATATCAGAAAGACATGCTTCAGATTCAGAATGCAATTCGATAGGTCTGAGGTGCTCTCATGTCCCACAAAAATACTGTCGAAACGCAATAAACGCTAATTTTAGATCCCTTAAGCCCGGTTCATATTATTCGATGAACTAGACCTCAATCATTGGCATGCTATAAGATCACCTTCTTAACGGTATCTTGAGCAAATTCGATATTTCTGTCTAAGTTTGACATTCTTATTATAATTAATACTTCACTTTTGGTCAACAAACGTCCGTTAAAAATCAAATGAATAAACACATGACTTGCTAAAGGTTATTCGAATGTATCGGACTATGTGTCGGGCTTATAGACCTATAGAGTACTGGTGAATTATAACTTAGGCACTGGTGAGATAGCAAACGCATCTAACTTTGTAATTTAGAACAGCAAATGGCACTGAATTATTAACATAATCACACAAGCAGACAAAGCGTACCACATGTAAAAAACAAAGGCATATATCTGAAACTAAACATAAACTCAAAAATAATCAATACCTATAGTAGTATGCAGCTTATGAATAATCCTGTTATGGTTAGTTTTAGTTGTTGAATACATTCCTTAACTTGATGAGAACTTTTTGAACGTAAAATAAATAAAATAAAATAAACCGCTTGATGAAAGAAACATATAAAGACTTTGATGAATCGATCTGTTACGATACGATGTTGCAGGCATATGTACATCCGAAGAGTTAGCTGAAGCATTGTGTATAGGAACAGAAATGATATGTAGTCGTAATGTGATGAATCCAATAAATACAGTTGTGAGCAAAATGATTTAGTAATTGAACAGTGGGGTGCATGCTCCCCAAATTCCTCACTACAGAGGGAAGCGACTCCTCTCTTACAGCAGCGGTGACATCACTGATTTGCAGCATTGTGGGATCTTGATTGGTCATTGTTGAAGTCATTAGATCCTTATGGCTTCTTTGGCATCTTCTTCCTCTGTTATAGTCTCCAGATTGCGATTTCCATCATTCTTGATTTAAAGACATCCACCACACCAGTTGTATCTTCTGATACATTTTGTGGTATTTCGTTGTCCCATCCCCATGAATCACATTTCCCAGTACATCTTCTAGCCATGCTTCCAATATAGCAAGGACATTCCATGTCTGCCAGAATCCTTGCTACTGTCACCAGTTGGATTTTGTTCCCAATAGCTGGTAATCATCTGACCAAATGTTTGGGAACATATTTTTAATGACCTTGATCAAATCAATAATTATTGTTTTTCATGAAAAAAAAACTAAATCAAATATTAACCCTACATGAACCTCTTCATTGAGGCTCATTGTATAGATAAGAAAGTGCAGATTAATTTACATTTTATTTCAAGTCTCTATTATTTGTAGTTTTTGAGATATCTTGTTTACAGTTTTTTTCAGTGTAGACTGGATGACTGTGTTCATGACAAGGATATAATGTAGAGACAGCAGTTCTCTTGTAGTGTGTGTGTGTGAATTTCCCTTCCTTCAAAGTTGTGACTGTATGGTCTTCACATAGGGCTACACAGTCCTCCCAGAATTACAACTATGGCTACCAGTAAATAAACACTCTTTCAGCATTTATTTTTATAAAACTATAAAATATCTAGAGCAAATTTACCTTTGTAAAGCAACTTTCCTCAACAGAAATCAACATTGGAGCATCAAACTGATGAACATGTTTACCCTTGAACATGCCATCATCAACAATTAGTGCGACCCATTTCACATGAGTGTCATGTAGAAAAGATCATGACAAGGTCGTACCAAACATTGGAAATGTTGGCAATCTCACAGTAAATTCTTCTACGCAGGTTAGCAGTAAATCATTATGATTTAAAAAATCAGGCGCTTGGCCCCACTTCATCGGTACAAACATGTCCGCCATGATGGATTTCTCTGCTTCTAAATTGATAAATGTCAATTTACATAATTATGTAAATTACGCTACGTCATTATACGCATGCATTTATTCATGAAACCCCATCTGCAGTCCGCCAGTTATTTCACACAAGCATCAAGGATAGCTGCCCTATTTTGGTAGTAATCCACATTTTCTGAATAAATGGAAGACTTCATCTTTTCAATTTGTCTATCCCCATATCACATCTTCTTCACTAAACTTGCTTTCTGTACTTCCATTTTGGTCATGTTTGATTGTTTGCTTCCAGTTTTTGTTTATTTTGGGCAATCAGTTTGCAGTTTTTGTCAGACTCTTGTAGTTTCTTTGACCTTTGTTTTTGTGTCATTAAGCTCATCCTTTAGATTTTGAAGCAACAATGAATCTTTGTGCAGGATATCAATCTCCTCTTCATGATGTTTAATCCTTTTGTTTACATTTCTGGTACTGAGATAAGAAAGCTTTTGACTTGCTTTTCCATATTCATAGCCACTATATTCAAAATTTGAATGTTTAGTCTTGTGTGAAGCCTTTAAACTTGAATGCAATGTAAGAAAACAGGCAAATGTTTTGGCCCATTTCCCCTCAAAAAGTGCCCATTTAAGTTTCGGGTTGCTGTCAGAAGGTATATCTACAGTGTTGATTAAGACATAGAAGTCCATAGCTTGTAGTGTTGTGCGTTAATGCGCGTGTCAGGTGCGTCCTTAGTGTCCACAGACGAGCTGCCCATTTATCCTGCCTGGTGAAATGTGGTAGGCCCGTTTTGGATTGGTCCATCCCATCTATGGAAATACACAGGTATTGCTATCAGACCTAGACTTTTCCTTATGTCTTTCATAAACATCCCTCTCCTTTCTGTAAGGTAGAAATTCAATACTTGTTCATAATATAATGTTAAAAACAGGCCTAGGGGTAGCCCTTTGGGGAAGAATTTTGTGTTTTGAAAAGAAGAAGAAAACCAAAAAAAGAAAGAAGTTACAAAACAACAGGATACCGAATTTCATTTGGGGGAAGTGTTGCAGAAGTTATTTCCTCTTTTTGATCGTGGAAGGTTTCCTGCAGCATCTGTTGCAGAAGGGTTTCATCTCTCTTCTTAATACTGTACTCCTGCCATAAAGAAATAAACAAGTCATTAAGAATATATACTAAAAATTATGATAATTTTCTCTCATTAAATGAGACTGTTCACTTTCTTATCCCGTGTCACAAATCAGTCTTTCTTTTGAACCAATAGTCTTTCCCTTGATGCAATGGGTTGGTGTCCCTACAGTACCATCTTGGGAAGAATTTAAGGTTTGTAAGGAAGGCAGAACAAAACAAACAAGTCACATGACCTTGTTCTTTTTCCACTTAAGGTGGTATTGGAGGCATTTTCTAGAAATTAGGAAATGCTTTGAGCATGTACACTGATCACTTTGGAGCATTGGAAATACCTTAAAGCACCTTTCGTGTATATATATGGCTGTATGACTTGCATAGGTAATTAATAAATATATTTAAAATTTTGAAATAAAATGGTCATACTCATAATCAATTAAATACCTGAGTGGAAGAAGGGCCCAACTCCAATTTTTGGCTCTTAGCGTAGCTAGGTGAGCCTGAGTCATTGCAGTCAGTGAGGACTGTATTTTTGCTACATATTTTGGCCACTTGCGTTCTTGCTTTTTATGCTAAGGTTTCTTTTGTTTATGATATTTGGCTTTGAAATTACGTTCCAAGGTTTGCTTAGTTATTTAGCAATCGATTGCACTCCTTTAGAAGTGAATTTGGGGTGGGGCAAGTACTTATTTTGAAGTGAGAAAAGTCAAAAGTCGTCATGAGAAACAAGTCATTTCTATCGTTTTGCTTGGTTCCCTGTATGCGCTAGAGATTCTTTTGGTCTGAGTAATTTAAGTTGTGAGATCATGGCGGGAATTGACGGATTGCACTATTTTTCTTTGGGAAAGTGACCTTTTATCATGAATTTTTGCGGTGATCTCACATGGATAGAAACGTGATTGGATGATTCCTTTGTCCAGATTGTTCATTGAGTTCTCGGGAGTTTTGTTACCATGGGACAACACTTCAAAATATTTAGAGACCAGCGGCGTAGTAATTTAGTTAAATTAACGCTAAATAACCAGGGTTGCCAAAAAAATTCAGCACGAATCGCAGGTCAAATAATCGAAAAAGTCGCCCAATTTTTTTTTCTTTACCCTTTGCATTCTATGGGGCAGGAAATTGTCCCGGGAAAATCTTCAAAAGTCACCTAATTGGGTTGCCAAATCGCGGGTTTGACAACCCTGAAAACAACGTCTCGACAGCGAAGGTCACATCTGGCTATTCATTATCATTTGTCTGATCATTGTTTGTCTGGCACGCTTTCTACAGCGTGGGTTGGGAATTCTGAAAATCTGTAAAAATTACAATTTTGCGGAATAAAGGGTGGGTTTCTAAAAAGCGTGGGAGCAATATATAATTATAAAGCGTGTGGGTAACGCTACCAATTGAAAAAAATATAATAAAGTAATTTGATGATCTGTTGAAAAACATTCATATTTTCTTCATAAATCTGGAAAGAAAATGTCAAAAATTAATTTGCTGATGTTTTCAATTCATACGACATCACCCGTAGTAGAATCGACGCGCCGTGAGTTTTATGAATGAATATAATTTTCAGTCTCTACATCAGCCGCTTTGGCCCGCTCGCTCACACTAGAAGTGGAGCGATCCGAACCACAGCGGCCGTGTAGAGAGTATAGACTGATGTTTTCATGTATTCAGAATCTCACAGGTATCTCAGCCCTTTACAATTTGCCCATGTGTTTATGACAAACAATCTAAAGTCATATCTTTTCGATGCAGTTGCAGTGATGCAGTTTTGCCAACATTTAATATGTCGCAAATGTTTCAGATGAATAAGAAAATCACGAGTGTTTGATAGATGAGGATAAATTCTGCATCAATTCGGATTCTGAAATGGATTGATGGCGCAGATAATGATAAAAATGGACCCGAAGTGACTGTATGAAACGGTAGCGCGCCGATGTTCAGTCTTCCGAATTTGATAAAGTAATGCTGTAAACAATCTAAAGTCGATCTTTTCGAAAGATGTTTCAGATGAATAAGAAAATCATGAGTGTTTGATAGATGAGGATAAATTCTGCATCAATTCGGATTCTGAAATGGATTGATGGCGCAGATAGTGCTAAAATGGACCCGGAAGTGACTGTATGAAACGGCGATAATAGCGCCGATGTTCAGTCTTACTTAATTTGATAAGTAATGCTGTAAGCTTTGGTCACAAACACTGCATAAGGGTGTGGGTTCAATTTTTGATAAAAAAGGTGTCTGTCTAAAAAGTGTGGGGAAATATAAATGGTGGGGGTTTGACTGACAAACGTTCGAAATTTGTAGTTACTACAACTCAACTGATCATCACTATTTAATTCACTATCTGTTTGTTTGTCTGTGTCTGCCTCTTTTCTCAGAGACTATTGTAGTAGTAGCTCGTTCACGTAGTGATTCCGTTGTCCCACTGGCCTACAAAACTTAGATTGTATGGCGATCGGAGTGTTATCGTCAGAGCACCTCAGACTAGCATAGTAGGGGAAGCATGTTCCTCAAACTTGGTGGGTGGATGCATCTTTAGTACACCATGTCACATACAATATTTTCTCAATTCGAATTTTATCCTTTCTGGGTATGACTGATTTTGTTACCGTAAAATTTGTGTCGATTCCCGATATCACATGTTAGTACCGTACACTATAAATGCACCAGATTTTGTAGGCTCCAATTGCTGATTACATAAATGAGAACAACTGGTAACCAGCGGCACTGTGCAGTACCGGTCTGTTATTCAATTGCGTTGTGTGTGGGTTATGTGTATTTCATGTGTAAAATGCGGTGATCCACCCAAAAAACAAAATCATCGTATAGATCCCTGGTACTAGGTGCATCTTGACCCCAGCATAAGTTTGTATTGGTTAGCGGGTCAAGGTCACCTGAGGTCATCCAGGGGTCATCTGGGGTCAAATTTGCAAAAACTGTTGTAGGGGCATGAAACTGGTTACAGTCAACATTTGGAGTCAAATTTTGGGAAGGTCATCCAGGGTCATCTGAGGTCAAATTACTAAAAACTTGTATGGGCATGAAACTTGGTGGGTACAGTCAACATTTAAAGTCAAATTTTGGGAAGATACTAAAAATTGTCGTATGGGCATAAAACTAGGTGGGTACAGTCAACCTTTGGAGTCAAATTTTGGGAAGGTCATTTTGAGGTCATCCAGGGTCACCTAGGGGTCATCTGAGGTCAAATTACTAAAAACGGTCGTATGGGCATGAAACTTGGTGGGTACAGTCAACATTTGGAGTCAAATTTTGGGAAGGTCATTTTGGGGTCATCAGGGGTCATCTGAGGTCAAATTAGTAAAAACTGTCGTATGGACATGAAACTTGGTGGGTACAGTCAACATTTGGAATCAAAATTTTGGGAAGGTCATTTTGGGGTCACCCAGGGGTCATCTGAGGTCATATTACTAAAAAACTGTTGTATGAACATGAAACTGGATACAGTCAACATTTGGAGCCAAATTTTCCTCGAACTTGGTGGGTGCATCTTGACCCCAGGCAGAACAAGTTTGTATTGGTTAGTGGGTCAAGGACACCTGAGGTCATCCAGGGTCATCTGAGGTAAAATTAGCAAAACTGTCATATGGGCATGAAACTTGGTGGGTACAGTCAACATTTGAGTCAAATTTTGGAAGGTCATTTCAGGATCAACCGGTGTCACCCAGGGGTCATCTGAGGTAAAATTGCTTAAAATGTCGTATGGGCATTGGTGGGTACGGCCAACATTTGGAGCCTAATTTTGTGGGGTCGCACAGAACAAGTTTGTATTGGTTAGTGGGTCACGGTCACCAGAGGTCATCCAGGGGTCATCTGAAGTCAAATTAGCAAAAACTGTCGTATGGGCATGAAACTTGGTGGGTACAGTCAACATTTAGAACCAAATTTTTGGAAGGGTATTTTGGGGTCATCCAGGGGTCATCTGAGGTCAAATTACTAAAACTGTCGATGTGCATGAAACTTGGTGCGTACAGTCAATATTTAGAGTCAAATTTTTGGAAGCTCATTTCGAGTCAGCCAGGGGTCACCTGAGGTCAAATTACTAAAACTGTCGTATGGGCATGAAACTTGGTGGGTATAGTCAACATTTGAAGTCAAATTTTGGAAGGTCATTTAAGGGGTCATCTGAGGTCACCATTTAGAGCCAAATTTTTGGGAGGTCATTTTGGGGTCGTCTGAGGTCAATTTAGATGAATTCTAATAGTTGCCAAGGCTTTCTATAGTTGTTGAAAACTAAAAATACTAAAAAAAGGGGATTTAAAAATTTTGCAGAACAAATTATTCTTGCTGGTTCAGTAGTAATTTGCACAATAATGAAATATTTTCAGATTTTGCAACTAATAGTAATGCGGCAAAAAAAAATACTAATGCGGCGGAGGAAGATTGACCCCGCGATCGAGTTTCAAGGACCGTATTGAATATTTGTAGGGAATTTTTCAAACTGAAGGTTTAAAAAATTGGCCGACCTACCCAACCTTTCCATACAGCTACCAACCTGTTAGCATTCGACTCCAAGAACAATTGCTTTCCCACAAAAAAGCGTAGAGCCACAGCGCCATTGGTGCTCTTGTTTACAAAAATGAGTTAGACTCAGCATTTTATTGCCAGCAGACTGTTCTTGCTTGTGTGCGAAAGATGAGCCAAAATCCACTCTCCAAATAGTCTTCCACGTACACTTAATCATGGTTTTCATGGAAGAAAGGTCCAACTCCATGGAGTTGGGCCCTTCCACAAATATTGGGTGAAAGAGGAATTTTGTTAATCCATGGAAATCTGCTTTTCACTACAATAAATTTTCTTGCTAGCATATTACATGCTTCTACTCGTGCAATTAATGGATAATTATCAAATTTCTGTAGCTATTTATAACACATCTGCTTACGGAACTGTGTCTTGTACCTTGTATATTAGTGGAAGAAGGGCCCAACTCCAACTCGTATTAAGACATGTACCGTTGCCATGGAAACATCATATATAATTTCTAATGTATGTAATATTGTATGTTCATGTATTGAAGGTCCCTTGAAGATGAAAACATTCTGTCTATAAAACTTTTCCAAATATTAAGTTTTTTCTTAATATCTCAAAAACAGTTTTGATGGAGTTGCAGGGCCTCAGTTTCGTTCCAGTTCGCGAGAATCAAAAAACATTACTTTACTTACTTATACTGCATGATATACGACGAGAATCAACTGCGCGCAAACCCAGGGAAGACCCAGGTCTGTGCCTTCCACCTTATCAACAAGGAAGCCAAGCGACAGTTGAACATCACCTGGTCTGGTACCAAGCTCCCTTTCTGCCCTAACCCAGTGTACCTGGGGGTCACACTAGATCGATGCCTATCCTACAAGGCCCACGTGGAGAAGGCCAAGGTCAGCACACGCAACAACATCTTGCGCAAACTTGCCAACACCAGATGGGGTGCTAGCCCAGATACCATCAGATCAACAGCACTGGCTTTGAGTTTCTCCACCGCGGAATACGCATGCCCTGCTTGGGAGAGATCATCACATGCTAGGAAGCTAGACTCTGCACTCAACGCAAGCTGCCGCTCCATCACAGGATGCCTAAGGCCTACCAACATGGACAAGGTCTACCTCTTGGCAGGTATCGCACCACCTGACATCCGGAGAGCTGTGGCAAGCAAAGAGGAACGCCAAACAGACCACGGACGTAAGACACCCCTCTTCAACCACACACCACCAACCAGACGGCTGAAGTCAAGGAAAAGCTTCATCACAAGTACCCTCCCTCTGCAAACAACATCATCAGAGGCTCGCACCCAGATGTGGAAAGAAAGGCTTTCATCTGAAGCAGTCACCACTGAGATGGGATTCAACCCACAGAATCACTATACCAGGAGCAAACAAAGTCTGGGCAAACTGGAGATGCCTTAACCGCCTCCGAACCGGTGTTGGACGTTGCAAGGATACCCTTCACAAATGGGGATACATCAGTGGCCCGACCATGTGTGATTGTGGACAAGAGCCACAGACGATGCAGCATCTGCTGGAATGCCCGCTTTGGAAGATCCTGTGACGACAGACGATCTGGCGCAATTTTCTCAACGGGCAAAAAAGTGTGTTTCTCAGTGGATAAGTACAGTTTGATGTAAGGACACGAAAGAAGAAGAAGACTGCATGATTCAATGAAAGAAGTTGATTCTCGCAACAACTTTTTAGGAGAATCATTAGGAGAATCGATTCTGTGATTCTCGTCGAATCTGAGGCCCTGAGTTGGGCCCTTCTTCCACTCAGGTATTCAATTTCAACCTTTTCAGTAAATCCCATAAGCCTTTGCAAGTACACCCAAGATGTTGTCATTTGACATCACACATCATTTATCGGACATCGTTACTGCGCATTGCAAATCGGTGTGACGTCAAATGACAAGTTCTCAGGTGTACTCGCAAAGGCTTATTGGATTTACCGAAAAGGTGAATTGTCTTTCAACAAACTTACTTCACAAGTTCAAGATGTTTCTCCATTATAGCTTCCACCGACTTCCTAGTTTCACTGTGAAGTGTCTTGTTTCTCTCCTCTGTGAGCACTATACATGTGCTACACTTCTTAGTGAACACACCTTCATGTGAAAATTTGCCAAGTTTAAGCATAGATTAGTACATTAGTTTGAAAAAGGGCACATGTTTATATGTACCACATATATGTACCACATACATGCCGTCTCTAAATGACAAGAATTGACATTAAATTCTCTGCAGTGTTTACTACTTTTACTTGTGGTTTTCTGCTCAGACCACAATCAACTATATTATACATTGTACAACATTTACAAATCTAAGTAACACATGTTTACCTCTCTATAACAGTATGAGCACATCTTTATTCTCAGCCAAATTTATCTGATCTGACTGTACCCATGTGCACCAATTCAGTATAATGAATTAATGATAATGTTCAAAGCATCAATTTGAATAATTGGTTAACCGTTAAAATAAAAATCACAAATACCTTTCTTATTTTAACTTTGGAAAATTCTGGGTCCTTTTTCCAGATCTGATAAAATCGCCGGCCTTTGACAATTTCACCTTGCATTCCCTTCTTGTTGTGCTCATCTCGCATCTTCTTATATACCATATATTTGGTCAAGGCAGATGGAAGAACAATGGTATCCAAATGTGGCATGTTTGTGGTGTTAAAATAACAATCACAAATACCTTTCTTATTTTAACTTTGGAAAATTCTGGGTCCTTTTTCCAGATCTCATCAAATCGCCGGCCTTGGACAATTTCACCTTGCATCCCCTACCTGTTGTGCTCATCTCGCATCTTCTTATATACCATATATTTGGTCAAGGCAGATGGAAGAACAATAGTATCCAAATATGGCATGTTTGTGGTGTTATGTGTTAAGATTCAGATTCAGATTCAACTTTATTTAGCCACGGTGGGCCCACTTCAACCCTAGGTTGTTCTTCCTTGGGGCCGTGGATACAAATTACAGTAACTGACAAATATTTAACGCGCCTGTCAGGTGGATCCTGAGTGTCCACAGATGATCCTGGTAAAATGTGGTAGGCCCATTTTGAATTGGTCTATCCTGTCTATAGAAATGCAGAGGTATTTACCTTTTTATTGGCTGTAGACTTCTCCCTATGTATTTCGTGCACAATCCTCTCCTTTCTGTAAGGCAAAAATACAAGTGTTTTATTGAACTATGAAATATAGGACAGTAGAATCACTGTTGTATGTGTTGGTCAATACCTGTATTAAGGGACCAGTGATCAAACTCACACCAATGTGGTGGGACAGGAACTTACAGCCTTCATTATGCATTGGCAGGATGTCCATTGACATTTTCAAACTAGGAGTTTAGGAGTGCAAAACATTACCCGAGCTAGAGACAAATTGGAGGAAAAGTGATATTACAAGTGGAAAGGCTTGAAAATGATATGTAATTTTGTGTGTACGTAACACATTGTGTACATTAGAAAATAAGTGGCATGAATGCTGAATGGGCAATAGGGTCCTATGAATTACATACCAATTTACTCTTCTTAGAAGATTCCGTCATGTACTCATGGGGTGTGTGTTTGAACTTGCTACGATGCTTCTGTAGGGCGTTTACGTGGTTTGTTAGTATTATAGCTACTTCCAGGCATACAACTTGTATTGTTGTTTACTCAGCTTTTTTACCTCACCTGGGTAAATTTCTTTTTCATAAACTACTCAAACCCAATCACCAATTGCCCAGCTAATTTCATCATTTGGCAATGATGAAGTTCCTGAGGTCCCAGGCACATCATGATCAGACTCATCATAACTACCATATACTTGAGAGCGAAATGGTATGCCATTGTTTTCAAACTGACTTTGTTGGTAAAAGTTAAGGGTCAACTTGTTTGCTTCTATGACCCTGTCTATGAAGTGCACCATTCGTGTGCCTCGGATGTCAGGAACTTTCTCGGGCATTTTCAATTTTGTGCACTCTGTCATGCTCTGCAAATTGTGCTGCATTTTGGATGATTACCTGTCCAGCCTTCACATCACTGTACACAGATGACTTCACTCTTCCACCAACGCCATCCACTGGGCCTTTGCCATGATGGGATTTAAAAAAACTCCATGTGATGTGAAGGTCAGATGGATAGAATTTTGCCAGAAAGTAAAAGCAGAATTTGCTCTTGAATTGCGCTGCACAACCATCTGACCATGTACAGAAGATATACATCAGGCTTGAATTGATGAATTTTGTCAATTAAGGGCTGGGGCTAGAACGTTTGGACAGTATTTATTTTGGGACATTAGAGCACATCAGACATATCGAATTGCATTTTGAATACGAAGAATGTCATTCTGATATCAAATAATTTTGATTTTTGAAATTAGCACTTTAATGCACATTTTATGGCAAATCATTAAAATTGATATTTTTGATATTTAACAGTACTTGAAGTAAACTTTATAAATCTGATGAGTTATACTTAAAGTGTATATGCGTGGGATGAAAAGCCGACGATCAATTGAAAATTTTGACCTTTAGTATTGAAGATATGGATTTTTTTTCACAAAACACCAAAAAAAATTAGGTCTTTTTGGGAAAAAAATCCATATCTTCAATATGAAAGGTCAACATTTTCAATTGACCATCGGCTTTTCCTCCCTGCTACATACACTTTAAGAATATATTATTAGATTTATATAATTTACTTCGAGGACTGTTATATATCAAAAATTTGAAAAATATCAAATTTTTATAATTTGTCATAAAATTTATATTATATTGTGATTTTCAAAAAATGAAAATTATTTGATATCAGAAAAACATGCTTCAGATTCAGAATGCAATTCGATAGGTCTGAGGTGCTCATGTCCCACAAAAATACTGTCGAAACGCAATAAACGCTCATTTTAGATCCCTTAAGAGCTTGTTAAATTGCAAGGCTGATATCTTATCATGGGTCATGCTGTCACTGATCACACAAAAGCTCTTGTCGTTTAACACCTCTTCCCTATTAATCTCTGCTGCTTGCCCATACCAGATACATACAGTGTACAAAGAAAAGCATTGATGACCAAAGTAGGCAGATTAAATTTCATTTTTTTGTACATTTGAATAGTTTTCACTGAAGTCCACCTGCACTGCAACTTCAGTGTTGCCTGGGTTTGTCAAAGAGGCCTTCAATGAATTGAGCTCCTGATGTTGTCTGAAACGGCTGTAATTGTGCCATTTATAAGCACAAATTTTGGCAGCAAGCACATCGGCAACTTCCTCATCCGTTCGACATTGAAGGGCATTTTGAGGATATTTTTCCCCAGATACCCACTGATAGTAGGCCACCTCTTCTCTCTCTCTAACATGGGACATGAGGTTTTCAAATACTTCATTGCCAGCACTACACGTGGCATATGTTTGATACATTTTGCGGGCAAATCACAGGTACATGTTAAAAGTTGCATAACATGTGAAGTTTTCTCCAGAATGATCCTTCATTGTAACACCTGCTTCCAATACTGGTGTGTGTTAATGGTAACCCAACTGTCCTCCAATGCCAATATTGGCAGGCAGGTTGTTGACGTCAAACAAGACAGTTATAATTGTCACCCGACATCGAGGCATATATCGTCGCCAGTACATTCTGATTGTCGCCAGCACATTCTTGCTACACTGGTATCTGTTACCATTGTACACCAGCACCTTTACATTTCGTGAGCCATCCTGTATATAGGCACGTGGCCATGGTGCACAAGACGATATGATAATACCGTAATTTATTTTAGACTTGAGTGTATATAGGAGTAATTTTCAGTTAGTTTTGAAAAGTTAGTGACGCATCTGGTTGCCTCCGACTGTGTCAACGTTGCTGGGCCTGAAAAGGTTAAATGGGATTTTTATGCTGTTTTCGAGCCTCCTGCAGTACTTTTGCTAGCATCCTCATTTTCTGGCTTGCGATTGAATCATTTTTGGCAGAGTTACTGCTTTTAAACATGTTCTGTCCAACAAGCATAATATTTTTGTCACTTCTGACAATGTGAGTGATGTGGTTTGATTTTCTAATTAATTCTTCATTAATCTAGCCATAACTCATTGTTTCATGATTCTTCGCATGCTTCTAACAAGGTTGATGGGGCACTTTTTCATTTATTCTTACCTCTTTGAGCAGGCCAGTTACTTCCCACTTCAAACTTCAAACTTACGGAACTGTTTGATGTCTCCGTCCTGGTACCAAGTCTCTGAATTATCTGTTTTGCCCTGTTTCTGTTAACAATATCAAACAAAAAAACAGGGCCTGGACACGGAGCCATAGGCTCTGACAAAAGTCGAAGTAGCACCCCCTTGCATTGGCATTGGGAAACTGCTGCTGTACGGCAGCAATAAGTCCTGCCTCAAAGTACACCACATTTCGCCATACTGCATTCTAGAAACGCTTGCTGTTAGAATAAGAAAAATTTTAATGCTAATTTATTGCACATTCTAGGGAAGCGTGGTAACCTTTTTAAAATAACCGAGTGAGAGGGTTTTCAAGAAAATATTTTTTCTGTCAAAACTGAAGCATCCTCTGTATAAAAGAAAATATGAATATTAACTGCACATCATACCCAATTGTAGCACATTTGATGTCGCTTAAGAGGCAGAGAATTTTATTTCAATTTTATATACGCCAAAATATTTTTTAATTTAGCAAGAATAAGGATAGAAAAAACGTTGAGAATTCTATGTGAATATTACATTAGACCCAACCAAAGATTACTGTTTCGTTTTTATGGTAATCTAATCTTTTATTACCTGAAAAAACATTAAGGGTCTAATGTTGATTATTCACATACTTGATCAAAACATCGAACGTTTATACAAAAGAAATGGTAGGTTCCTCTATAGTATTTTACTGACCATGGAAATGTACTGACACACGAGCACATGTCAAAATCGATATAATGTATTGTCCATATAGACGCCCATTTATCATGTTTATTGTTGGATTTTTTTGTATAGGCCTATAGAACATGCATCAGTTAACAACAATTGAGCGCTAATAATACACATTAATGTTTTTAGGTAAATAAAATTCCAAAATATGGTACGTTTTCTGCCTTTGCTTGTCACGTGGTAGGCCTATGTTGAAGTTGCGATTATATCTTCAAATAAGTTTCAAATGGATTGCAACAAGACAAGTGGCCGAGTGTTCTAAGGCGCTGGGTTCATAGTGTGTCCAAAGTAGTGCACCGTGAGTTCGAACCCTGCCTCCGCCAAACTTTAATGAAGTAAAATTAAAATTAAAATTTTACTTTAAAAAAATTTCATATTGGGGAAATGTGACTGGCAGAATTTATGTATGGCGTGGAGTGGTGTGGCCTCAAAGTCAGTCACGACAGTAGCCATGCAGTTTTATATAATTAGTCACCTACCGGTCAACAGGCGGGCCCGTCATCCTCCCATCCATGAAGGCAGACTCCAAATGGGTGTGGTATAGTTCCTGTACATCCCATGGATTGTAAGAATTTGCTCATAAGGATGCGAGCAGTACAAAATGTAATGGGTGCTTGATCTGCACAGAGCGCGTATGGCAAGATCCGATGCAAAAACTGCGACTCCCTAGTTGTTGTCGTAATCTACAAGATGTGGCCGTCCTTGCTAAGTTGTAGCCCATGGCCCCTGAATGTTAACTTGATGACCCACCATATTGGGCACTACTGGCCATAATCTTGCTCTCGTCCGTTCCAATCTTGTTGACACCGAGTCAGAGCGTGTATGGCAAGATCCGATGCAAAAACTGCGACTCCCCAGTTGTTGTCGTAATCTACAAGATGTGGCCGTCCTCTTTCTAAGTTGTAGCCCATGGCCCCTGAATGTTTACTTGATGACCCACCATATTGGGCACTACTGGCCATAATCTTGCTCTTGTCCGTTCCAATCTTGTTGACACCGAGTCAGAGCGTGTATGGCAAGATCCGATGCAAAAACTGCGACTCCCCAGTTGTTGTCGTAATCTACAAGATGTGGCCGTCCTCTTTCTAAGTTGTAGCCCATGGCCCTGAATGTTTACTTGATGACCCACCATATTGGGCACTACTGGCCATAATCTTGCTCTCGTCCATTCCAATCTTGTTGACACCGAGTCAGGCGTGTATGGCAAGATCCGATGCAAAAACTGTGACTCCCAGTTGTTGTCGTAATCTACAAGATGTGGCCGTCCTTTCTAAGTTGTAGCCCATGGCCCCTGAATGTGTACTTGATGACCCACCATATTGGGCACTACTGGCCATAATCTTGCTCTCATCCGTTCCAATCTTGTTGACACCGAGTCAGAGCGTGTATGGCAAGATCCGATGCAAAAACTGCGACTCCCTAGTTGTTGTCGTAATCTACAAGATGTGGCCGTCCTTGCTAAGTTGTAGCCCATGGCCCCTGAATGTTAACTTGATGACCCACCATATTGGGCACTACTGGCCATAATCTTGCTCTCATCCGTTCCAATCTTGTTGACACTGAGTCAGAGCGTGTATGGCAAGATCCGATGCAAAAACTGCGACTCCCCAGTTGTTGTTGTAATCTACAAGATGCGGCCGTCCTTTCTAAGTTGTAGACCATGGCCCCTGAATGTTTACTTGATGACCCACCATATTGGGCACTACTGGCCATAATCTTGCTCTCGTCCGTTCCAATTTTGTTGACACCGAGTCAGAGCGTGTATGGCAAGATCCGATGCAAAACTGCGACTACCCAGTTGTTGTCGTAACCTACAAGATGTGGCCGTCCTTTCTAAGTTGTAGCCCATGGCCCCTGAATGTTTACTTGATGACCCACCATATTGGGCACTACTGGTCATAATCTTGCTCTCGTCCGTTCCAATCTTGTTGACACCGAGTCAGAGCGTGTATGGCAAGATCCGATGCAAAAACTGCGACTCCCCAGTTGTTGTCGTAATCTACAAGATGTGGCCGTCCTTTCTAAGTTGTAGCCCATGGCCCCTTAATGTTTACTTGATGACCCACCATATTGGGCACTACTGGCCATAATCTTGCTCTCGTCCGTTCCAATCTTGTTGACACCGAGTCAGAGCGTGTATGGCAAGATCCGATACAAAAACTGCGACTCCCTAGTTGTTGTCGTAATCTACAAGATGTGGCCGTCCTTGCTAAGTTGTAGCCCATGGCCCCTGAATGTTAACTTGATGACCCACCATATTGGGCACTACTGGCCATAATCTTGCTCTCGTCCGTTCCAATCTTGTTGACACCGAGTCAGAGCGTGTATGGCAAGATCCGATGCAAAAACTGCGACTCCCCAGTTGTTGACGTAATCTACAAGATGTGGCCGTCCTCTTTCTAAGTTGTAGCCCATGGCCCCTGAATGTTTACTTGATGACCCACCATATTGGGCACTACTGGCCATAATCTTGCTCTCGTCCGTTCCAATCTTGTTGACACCGAGTCAGAGCGTGTATGGCAAGATCCGATGCAAAAACTGCGACTCCCCAGTTGTTGTCGTAATCTACAAGATGTGGCCGTCCTCTTTCTAAGTTGTAGCCCATGGCCCCTGAATGTTTACTTGATGACCCACCATATTGGGCACTACTGGCCATAATCTTGCTCTCGTCCATTCCAATCTTGTTGACACCGAGTCAGAGCGTGTATGGCAAGATCCGATGCAAAAACTGCGACTCCCCAGTTGTTGTCGTAATCTACAAGATGTGGCCGTCCTTTCTAAGTTGTAGCCCATGGCTCCTGAATGTTTACTTGATGACCCACCATATTGGGCACTACTGGCCATAATCTTGCTCTCATCCGTTCCAATCTTGTTGACACCGAGTCAGAGCATGTATGGCAAGATCCGATGCAAAAACTGTGACTCCCCAGTTGTTGTCGTAATCTACAAGATGTGGCCGTCCTTTCTAAGTTGTAGCCCATGGCCCCTGAATGTGTACTTGATGACCCACCATATTGGGCACTACTGGCCATAATCTTGCTCTCATCCGTTCCAATCTTGTTGACACTGAGTCAGAGCGTGTATGGCAAGATCCGATGCAAAAACTGCGACTCCCCAGTTGTTGTCGTAATCTACAAGATGCGGCCGTCCTTTCTAAGTTGTAGACCATGGCCCCTGAATGTTTACTTGATGACCCACCATATTGGGCACTACTGGCCATAATCTTGCTCTCGTCCGTTCCAATTTTGTTGACACCGAGTCAGAGCGTGTATGGCAAGATCCGATGCAAAAACTGCGACTCCCCAGTTGTTGTCGTAACCTACAAGATGTGGCCGTCCTTTCTAAGTTGTAGCCCATGGCCCTGAATGTTTACTTGATGACCCACCATATTGGGCACTACTGGTCATAATCTTGCTCTCGTCCGTTCCAATCTTGTTGACACCGAGTCAGAGCGTGTATGGCAAGATCCGATGCAAAAACTGCGACTCCCCAGTTGTTGTCGTAATCTACAAGATGTGGCCGTCCTTTCTAAGTTGTAGCCCATGGCCCCTGAATGTTTACTTGATGTTGATGACCCACCATATTGGGCACTAACTGGCCATAATCTTGCTCTCGTCTGTTCCAATCTTATTGACACCGAGTCAGAGCGTGTATGGCAAGATCCGATGCAAAAACTGCGACTCCCCAGTTAGTTGTTGTCGTAATCTACAAGATGTGGCTGTCCTTTCTAAGTTGTAGCCCATGGTCCCTGAATGTTTACTTGATGTTGATGACCCACCATATTGGGCACTACTGGCCATAATCTTTCTCTCGTCCGTTCCAATCTTGTTGACACCGAGTCAAATGGTGGAACTGCCCTGGATGGCATCCCCATACCTTGTGGGGGTGAGTTTTGGTATTCAGTAGTCACTTCATCATAGAATCGTCTCACAGAGCGTGATGGATCGTTCACGATGCGTGCTTGGCAAAGTTCTACAAAGTTCTCCTGACCAAGCATTGCCAATACTGGCATGTGGCATGTTTGATACATTTTATGGGCAAATCACAGGTACATGTTAAAAGTTGCATGACATGTGAAGTTTTCTCCGCATGATCCTTCATTGTAACACCTGCCTCCAAGTCTGAAATTTTTTCAGTCAGTGGAAGCAAAACGCTCCACATCACAGGTTTTTTTCTCTGAAATCCATATGCCATAGAAAATAACATTTTCTTTTGCTTTTCTTTCATTTATTGGGAGTTCATTAATATATAAATAAACAGGCCAAATGGTAACTTTGCTATTCTTAAAAATACAAACCCTGTCTGTGTTAAGGGCAAAAGAAACATTATTAGGGTCACTAAGAAAACCTTGGTCAAAGAGATTTTGGTATAATTCCACATCATGAATCCCTGAAGTCTTCCTCAAATGTGAAAACCTATGAGATTGGACAGAGTCGGTGATTTTTTTTTTCCTTTTGAACAAAATTTGCAGCTGGGATATTATACGATGGTGTTCAAAATATGACATGCTCCCAGAAACAGTAAGATCCTTATAACTGTTTGATGGGAATTCATACTATCAAATCCAATTTTTGGTGACGTACCTTGTTGCAGTTTCATGATGCTACGCAGCACTTCATCAGACTGGCAACCTTGCTGCTTCTTCTTTCCTGAAGTTGCTGCCGGTGGCGGTGCCAGAAGCTGGCCGAAACGACCAGCTTGTAAGTATGCCTGTGTCACAGGCAGGATTTTTTGTATCCATCCAGACAACCAGGCTGCCATTCCTTCCAAAAGCTGGACATGATGTTACTCCAAAGTGGTATCTTAATAATCTGTCCATTCTCAGGCTACCTGCACAAATGAAATGAATGGAATTGGATGAAAGTGTATGACAGCTTGCTTTTGATAGAAACAGGCAACTGATGAGGTTTATTCCTAATTCTGCATTGCCCTTGATGCATACTGCTATTAGGAAGTCCATACACATTACTCGGTTGATGCCATCCGTTATTGTTCCTCGCACCCATTGGCCCCTTAAGTACAGAATGGGGTGCAATTCTAAGGTTACTTTATCTTTTAGTTCTGTAATAATAATGTCCTTGCAATCAGCAAAGGGATAGGCTGTGTTAAATTCCAAACACATCTGTTTAGCTCGTAAATGTTTGTTTCTCTATGATCCATTGCACTTTAATACTCGGTAGTTTGTGATAGTTTTATATTCAAAGTTCACTCGCAAAAACAACTGATCATAACTGTCTTTAAACTGTCTATAATAACGCGCTTATAGGTTGTTGCCTTTTTCCTCATCCATAATTATTGACGATGTCTTTCATTTTCTTTTCTTCTTCATCACCACTTTCCACCTCCACATATTCCCATTTCTGTTGTCGTGTCTTCCTCTTCACCATCTGCAAAAAATAATCAGTCAAGGGTAAATTGCCATTAATTCCATTCAGGTGCGGGTCAGTTGAAAATCGGAACAGCGCTGTTGTAAACTTTGCTAAAAATACGGATGTTAGTAAAACGAGGCTAGATAACTGAGGCTCGAAAATTAGTAAAACAAGGCTCAAAAACTGAGGCTCTACCATTATTTCATTTGTAAAATCTTGTTCAGACCTCGTTTTTCGAGCCTCGTTTTACTAAATCCCCCCGGTAATTAGTGAAATGAGCATTGAAACAAAAGAAATGTCCTGTCATTAACCAAACAAAGTCCTCCTTAATAAATACCCTCAACCCAAGTTCTGGTAAAACTAAGTGCTGTGTCCTTGTCGTGATCTTTCGTCATGTTTTTTACAACTTTTCGCATGGCGTCTTGTTCCTGTTTGTGGAGAATCTTTCGTGGCCATCTGGAAACAATATATCCTGCTACATAACGGAAGGCATTCAGTTCTTTCGTTGACATGGCGGACGCTACCTTCCATGATGGCTGGTGCAATGGCTTCATGTTTTTTTAACTAAAATGACATAAAGACGCTGTCCATAAATCTGAACAAACATGTGTGGTGGTGTAGTCTCAGTCACTAAAAAAAGAGGTCGCTTATGCACTCATTATACTCACTCTTGTTTCGTAGCTGAAAAAACTCTGATGAACAAAATTCTTGTCGAGCCTTACTTGTAGACTTGGTCTTCATCCCATCAATAACAGGCCAAATTAACTGTAGAAGCACACAGAACTGAACCATCACTTGGGCAGCCATATGGATAGCAAGAACTGCCCTACACCTTTCTGCACTCAATATCCGGAGCATGGACGAAGCTATCCTCGTTGACAAATTTGTCACAACACGCCGCAGCGACCGATTCTTGAAGTAGGCTCTGTTGCTCTGCATGCTTCAGCCTTAGCCAGGGTGTGGGTTGATTTTGGTCTTGGTATTTCTGTACAAGAATCATGGAAAAAACCACCTATTAAGTATAAATGAAATACACCCTTGCTTGAAATTATAGACTCAGTATATATTAAAATGTTGAAATATAAATATATAGTCTCATGTTAATCATAATAAAATACTGCATCTGCCATGCTATGTCTGTGTCTACTCAAGTGTCCCGCCAAATGCACGGTGGCTGTGACGGTGGTATATTGAACCTTGTGTTGCATTTATTATGTCATGTAAAGAGCTTGGTCAGGAATGCCTGGAATGCAGGCTAAGTATGTAGGTTGTGAACTTGACATTCACAGGGTTACTAGTAGAGGTATATAGATTATGTCATGAAAAGTATGTTTATATTAAGCAAGAAGTAACTTGGATTATTTTCAAAAATCTACATGTAACCTTTTTTTTTGGACACCCGGTATATCCATCATTTGCCCTATATATAAAATGGTCCTATATTGTCCCTATATTTTTGCAAGAGTTGAGTTGAGTTGAAGCCCTGATTTGTACTACTAAGTCAGTAATTGCTTGGCTCACTTTCTCAAACTTGGTATCAAATGTTTCTCTTTCTACATTGAGCTTTGTGATGGTCAAGTCAACTGACTTAACAACTCCATCGTTTGTTGCCTGTCTTCCCTGTGACAAGTTGAGCAGATGCTTTAGATGACCAAAAATGACATGCACCAACTGAACTGCGAGCAAAGCCCCACCAAATAGAAAGTATATGCCTTGCCTGCAGCTTTGGCTTTCTGCTCTTTGACTGGAATGAGCAAAGGACTCGATGATCTGCTCATACTTTTCTAGGCATTGTGAAAAGGAGTACACATACTGTATGCATGAATCTCAACTTCCTCAATGATATCTTTATATTAAAAATAACAACTTTATTTAGGGACTTTACTGGTGGGCTTATGGGCTATGGATTTTGTTAAGTGTCATTAATTTGTAGGCATATTGGATGTGGGATGATGATGGGAATTCTTGCAATTACTTCGTTTATGGGGCAACCAGATCAAGGAGAATTTAGATTCTTCACTGTACCATGTTTTTCAAACTTGAGACAAATGCCATATATTGCAGACTTTCGACTATAGCTTTGGGGAACCTGTTTCGAAAGTGCTGTTGTATTTGAACATAGCTACACATTTGCATGTATGTGTTATTAAAACTTGTTGGGCAAGAGTATACTCTTGTGGTTCATCTGAAGCAGTTGGGGGATCTGTAAGAAAACAATTTAAAAGAAAATAAGAATTGAGTTGCCAGATCTAAATAATAATCTGTGTTGTAACCCTCTTGGATTTCTAACTATGCCTTGTTTAAAATGCCCTCTTTAGGTCGTGCTTAATGAGCTTGACTGGTAATGAGGTGCAAAAATCAAATCACGCAATCAATGTTATAGTATAGGCGTAGTCTAGACCAAGCATCATGTAACCAAGCATAGTGATAATGCAAATGATATATGCCCGTCCCCCTCCCACTTCCGCCACCTATGATGCAACATAATCTAATTTCTTGCAACCCCAAGGAATAATACCAGTTATTATTCTTTTTTGATCTAACTATAGTTGTACTCAAACTCTTTTTTGTACTCTTGACCCATATGCAAGTGTGCTCCCATCCTGCAACAACGTTGATTAACACCATAATTAGTAAGAGCTCCACAGTTATACTCAGCAAGATAGTAAGTGGGTTTCTCTCATGTTACCACATTATTTTGGCTTAAAATGGACAGAAAACATTCCTGACAGTTGTTACTAATATTATTTCATCATTTTTGGCAAAGAATAACAAAATTAAAATTTTACCAAAATCATATATTATGGCTTTAACCTTCATGCCAAGGATCACGTTTCTATTCACATTTTTCTAAGACAAGTCCTTCCGTTTGGTCAAATTGTGATGAAGTCTCAACTTCAAATCCAAACAATTATTATTTGGTCCAGCTCCACTGACACCTCATTAATATCTTTGGTCCTGATTGTTTTGTAATAGGTATAAGGATTTTACTTTGAAATTCAATATTATTGTACAATTGGAACTGTAATTTATCCCAAAAAATGTGTACATGTACAATCTTGACACTAAGGTTTTTCTTGCACAAAATTAAATGATTTGAAATATCATTGGTGCTTGTTTTACAAGTAGTGTCTTGAGAAAAATATATAGTTTGATCTATCTGTCATGTAGCATTCTAAAGTTAGAAGCAAAACGGTCAAACTGCCATGTAACATCCTAAAGTTATAAGCAAAAAGGTCAAATTGTAGGCCATATAGGGGTGTGAAACAGGTCTCAAATTGTTTGTCATGTAAAAAAAGGTCAGAAAGTCTGCTTTGTCTAGAATACTGGGGAAATATGGCAAAAAAGTTTGGACTATGACCTATTTTGTGATATTTCTTCTGTAACTATGTACTTTAAATGGTGCAAAACCATTCCATTTCTGACTATATTACATGATAAACAATATGAGACCAGTTTTGTTAAAATCAAAGTACTTTTCAGTTTTGACCCCTGTGGGCCCCAAAAGTTGAACTTTGACCTTTTTGCTTTTTTAGGATGAGAGGAATACTTTGGTCTGGTTTTAAACCAAAATTGACCAATTTTGAAATTGCCATTTCTGTAAGGGATGCACCATTAGATTCTCAGGGGGGCATGGGAGTTCAGGTTGGGCATATTTCTTTTTTTGCTCATCAGTGAGGCAATTTTTTTTTCGTCTGACTAGTGGGCAAAGTTGTTTTTTTATCCAACTAGTGGGCAGAGTTTTTTTTTCAAAAAACTCCCACCCCCCTCTGGAAATCAAATGGTGCACCCCTAAAAGTGGTTAACAGGGCAATGCAAGTATATTTGTTAATTATTGTTAACTACATCAAAATAATAAGAAAGTTTTCTCTAATGTGAAATGGTGTGTGACCATGATATGTTTTTTAACTGAAATATATTCTATGTTAATTCTCTAGTATGTAAATTACATTAAAGATGAAGTGTTCAGATACAAAAGTGATACATGCCATTTTTCAACCTTTTTGAGACAAGGTTACAAACATGTGCTATAAATTGACCCCCTATAAAAAAATTCCGCGGTACCTATATTTTCTTATTATTTATTTACATTTGAAAAAATTATATCAGTTTTTGCATCTGAACTCTTTAGATATATTAAATATTTTAATTTTGTATTAAGGCTATTTGTATATTAAGTGTTTTTGTTAATTTTGTAATAAAATACTGCTGTACAATGACCTAACAAGAAAAACAGTCGTATCAATGAACTTTATTGAAGTTTGAGCAAAATAAGTGTTTCTAAATAAAGAACATTGCAGTGTTCAGACAAAACTGAGTAAAGTTGCATCACATTTGCACAGATAGATGCACCCACCACATTCAAGAAAAAAGAAAGTCAATTTTAATGCCTTTGTAATTAAATGTTTAAACATATTAATAATTATTTTATGGTTTTAGAACATATACCAAAAATTTTAATCTTTGCATGGCTTTTCGTTTTTAAAGACTGAAAAGTCTGTATGCTTTTTCCACGTATATAAAAAAAAAAAAAAGCCAAACCAGGGTTGTAGCTACATTGTACAGTGTGGGTGGCAGAGCCCACCACTCAGTTTTGGAGCCCACCACTCAGCTGCAATTTAAGCACTGGAGCCCACCACCACCAAAATTGTATCATTTTATTGAATTAGTCAAGAATTTGGCCCATTTTGGCAAGAAAATGCCAAATATGCAAGATTTTCATCAAATGTCAACCACCACTAAAAATTTCCTACAGCTGTAGCTACAACCCTGATACCAACATGACATCATTTTTGTGGGGGAAAAATATCTGAAAGTCGAGCAGTAATACAGGGATGCTAGTTTTCAGGTAATTAACTGATATCCTACGTTTTGTTGCTCCAAATTTCCGTACTTCTATTTATTTTCAGCCTGTTTTATGGATTCACAGCCCAAATGTACGCACTTTTTCAGGCTTTTCCTGCAAAGTCACTTCGGGCCACTGGCATCCCTGGTAATACCATCTCCCACCTGCTTGTGGGGTCCAGCATTATCTGTGTATGAAGTATGCCAGTGGTTCTTTTTGGGGTATATTTCTTATAACAATCTTGTGGGGTTCAAAACATGTACCACCAATAGTTTGTGGGGGGAACGTTTTTCACAAAGACCTACCTCCCCCTCCCCCCTTTCTCCCATGAGCCAAGAAATAGCATTTCCACACGTTTCACATCTTAAGGAGTTCAGTAAGCTATTAATGGGAACCATGATTTATGCCCCACAAAGAAATTGTATCGTATAAGCTATTGCTGCACAGTACCCCACAATAATGCTGGCACCGGTGCCACAGCTGAAAACTCCACACTTGAGGAGTAAAGGATGTGTGGGAGGGTGTGAATTTGAAAGTTAACATTGTAAGTTAAGGGGACACACCACCTTTACGCTTCCCATTGAAATATGTGCAAAAAAGCCTCTCGGAAATAACATATAATTCCTGCAATGGAGCATTGAGACTATGCGTGGTTATTTTAACTTTGATGTAAATATATATTGCACCAAAAAAGTATCCTTACACTTGGAAAAAATAATCACAATTTCAAAATTGAACCATATTGGAGTAAATATTTTTTAATAGATGTACTATCTAATCCGGTACATTATTACACCCCATTGAATTCAATGTGTCTTCAAGAAGCAAAGTTACAAGCATTTGATTAAACGAGGGCCCAGTTTTAAAAGTGACAAACTGGCCTATTCAAAACTGCACGGACATCTGGTTTGAGAGTGGGGAATGGCTAATTTGTGCGTGCCTTTAATTTAAAACAAAGGGAACAAAAGAAAACTGAAACAAAAGAGCTTACAAATCAAGTTATGAAAAGTACAGAAGTAAAAACTGAAATAAAAACTGCTTTAAATATCGCTTCATTGAAGAAACTGTGTTGTCTCTTTGCTGTGCTTGTTGGAATCTTTTTACGCCTTGTATATAGGCCAGTTTGTCACTTTTAAAACTAGACCTTCGTCTATTCAACTGCTTGTAACTTTACTTCTTGAGGTCACATTGGATTCAATGTGGTGTCATAATATGCAGGATTAGATAGCACATCTATTAAAAGCACAAAAGAACAATATGGTTCAGTTTTGAAATTGTTTTTTTTTTCCAAGTGTAAGCATACTTTTTTGGCGCAGTATATTTGTTTTTGCTCATGGATCGCCTGTCAGTTTTTTGCATATTTGGTTTTACCCCATTCCGTGATTTAACTATTGAAAACCCCAATTCTTGGGATTTTACATCAATACATGATTTGTGATTATTCGCCAGAACAGATTTTTTTTTTCTGCACATAATTTCATCAAAGAAACGAATCTCGGACACATTTGCTGAAAAATTTAACAAATAAGCTAAATTCCTATGTTTTACGTGGACTATTTACGTTGCACTTTTTGAATCTTATGGTGGTGTTCCCCCTTAACATTGTAGTCAATGGGTACTCGGGGATATGGAAAGTTAACATTGTAGTCAATTGGTACTCGGGATATGGAAAGTTAACATTGTAGTCAATGGGTACTCGGGATATGGAAAGTTAACATTGCAGTCAATTGGTACTCGGGATATGGAAAGTTAACATTGTAGTCAATTGGTACTCGGGATGGGTTAACATTGTAGTCAATGGGCACCCGGGATATGGAAAGTTAACATTGTAGTCAATGGGTACTCGGGATATTGAAAGTTAACATTGTAATCAATGGGTACCCAGGATATGGAAAGTTAACATTGTAGTCCATGGGTATCCTGAATATGGAAAGTTAACATTGTAGTCCATGGGCACCCGGGATATTGAAAGTTAACATTAAAGTCCATGGGCACACAGGATATGGAAAGTTAACATTGTAGTCAATTGGTACTCGGGATATGGAAAGTTAACATTGTAGTCAATGGGTACTCGGGATATGGAATTAAAGTTAACATTGTAATCAATGGGTACCCAGGATATGGAAAGTTAACATTGTAGTCCATGAGCATCCTGGATATGGAAAGTTAACATTGTAGTCCATGGGCACCCGGGATATGGAAAGTTAACATTGTAGTCCATGGGCACCCGGGATATGGAAAGTTAACATTGTAGTCCATGGGCACACAGGATATGGTATACTAACATTTTAGTCACTGGGCACCCAGGATATGGAAATTTAACATTGCATGTAGTCAATGAACACCCGGGATATGGGAAGTTAACACTTTATATAATAAAATTGAATATTCCCGCGCGTTCGTGAGCAGTTGTAAATTTTCAGCAGCTCAACAAGCTTCAACGGGTAGATTTTACTGGCCTCTTTAGCTTTGCCCGGGATATTATTTCTAGACATGCAAAAATTAAAGTATCCTTGGGACTTATCCCCCCTGATACCCAATGTAGGCCTATATTCAACTTCCACTGTCCGATATTTGTCCTTGCTATATTTTTATTCAAAATGTGTTTTTGCAAGGGCTTGAAACCCTGAAATAAGGGACCGTTCACCAACACTTGTAAGGGGGGGCTGATGCAAAAAGGGGGGCCCTGGAAAATTTTGACCCACCTAAGGGGGGGCCTGAAAAAAATTACTACAATTTTTCTTGGGAAAATTGAGTTTATATGCTTTTCTATGGGGTTGACCGATAATTTTCATGTCGAAAAAGGGGGGCCTTAAAATTTTCGAGGTGTGTAAAGAGGGGCCCCGAAAAATTTTCGCAATAAAATTTGCATGCGGGCCCCCTTACAAGTGTTTGTGAACGGTCCCTAAATAAAGTAACAACATCGGTGATAAATGAAAGTAGCTGTGACAGATCGAAAGGAAAAAATAAGAGGTCTTTGGGTGACGTGACGTGACGCTTACATGCAAAAAGTGGACTAACCCCTTAGAAATGATTTTTGGGCTAATTTGAATAGGCCTACCTGATCCATTTGGTGGTACATTTTTATATTTCCCCCTGAAAAGTGAACCTTTTTGTCAATTTGAGGGCGTGCCTCCCTGACGATAATAATAACAGATGATGGTGGATGCGATATCGCTATTTTTGACGTCGCCATTGGATTAACACATAATCATGAAATCTTCACAAACAATTCTAAATTTGTTATGTGGTGTCAAAGCAAAATTATCTTACTCTAAAACCGTTGGGGTTCTGCAAAGTACCCCACTGCAAGTATGTTAATTGTCCATTTATAATCGCTAACCGTGTATTGTGAATGGGGCTGTCAGCCCTGTATCTTCGCCAGCCTCGTACGTCCGTGTTGCGTGTCCTATGCCGCCTGAATAATAATATTTTATTATTAATAATAATTAATAACAATAAAAATAATTTTATTAATAAAATAAAAAAATAGCATTTATCATTATTGGGCCTAGTAGTAGTAGGCCTACTAGTAGCTACTAGTAGTGGTATAGTATACAAACATCATCATCATTTATATGCTTGCAATTTCGCAACAAATATACAGGCCGGATATTACAACCTATGAACCATTAATACATGGGATCAATAAGCTTCAATACATGTCTCAAACACCATGTGCTTTTCAATTATTTCGATCACAACATTTATTAATAACACATTGGAAATCCCCTCAAAAATTCCCCGCCTTAGCCCTTTGTTCGCGCTTCTATTCCTGTTTTTTCCGCCGCTAGGCTTCAACACGGCAACTGCATTTTCAGCCTGATTTAACCAATTACCTTTTGCGATTCTAAGCTCTGGATTTATGGTGACTTGTTGATGACCATTCATCTTGGACATGTTGGAGAATATTGACAACATTTATGTATCTTGACCGGGATTCTTGACGTAAGTATTCCGTAAAGTAATATATTTTATATAGGCTTGCTGGCCGCCAGTTTATTGTGATCATGAACAAATGATATGTTAACTCTTTTACTGATTTTTAGTTACTACCTTGCCAGATATGTATCAAGCAAGCATTATAATTATGGGAGTTCGGGAACGAGCATATTCTGTTCCGACTTTACTGGGATTTCTTTCGCGCGCACGAATTTTTCAGAATATTTTAAGCCTCAAATGAAGGCGTGTTTTGCTATTTTATGTGCAAGCGCACCATGCGCACGGAAGCACAAAAAAGGTTACCCTTTTCCGGGGATTTCCCCAAGTCATACATGTTGGACAATGGACCTTATTTCTAGCTATTTCTATTCATTGTTTCATGATCAATAATGTAGCTTAATGTGGCAGGTGTCTTTTTGTGCTTTCAATCTATGTACTTTGAACTAAAGGAGTGTCTTTCAGAGAGTTCAAACATGATGAGTTTAAATCATGTATATAAATAAATAAATAAATAAATAAATAAATAAAATGAGTTGTCTCATTCAAAGTGTTTAAAAGAGGATACTTGGCAAACATGTTTTAACATGTCACATATTAAAATATGTTGTTGATGTCCGGGGGTCGACGTATCAATTTAGAATATTTGTACTTTGAAACCCCGGAGGGGGTTCTTCCTGGTTGAAGGTATACGGGGATGTGCCACGGTTTTGGGGTACCTTTTCAGCGATTTTGGTATATCGATGGGAGGGTTTTCAGTGAAGACCCATGCGCATTTTGGAAGAACTGCACTTAAAGCGCCCAATTATGGCAAATTTGGGTGCTTTTTCTTGAAAAATTTTGTACAACCCCCCCCGGCTTTGAAAAAGGATAAAAGAGTTCAAATATGGAGAGTTGTCTTCAAAGAAAAAGTATATGGGTTACTTGGCAAATGTTGGGATGTGGTATGTTTTGTAAGAGAGGGTCATTTTGAGAGTTTAAATATGGCGAGCTGTCACATTCAGAGTACTTTACATTCAGAGTAAAGGTTGTAGATGTGGCATGTTATGTTCGTGTATTGGGGATGTTTGTACTTTGAAGTGGAGAAGATTTTTTTGGAGAGTTCAAATATGGTGAGATGTCATTTGTCACATTCAGAGTATTGAAAGAGTTGTGGCGTGAATATGTTGATGTATTGGGAATGTTTGAAGTGGGAGAGAGTCATTTGGAGAGTTCAAATTTAATGAGTTGTCAAATTTAGAGTACTTGCGGAGTTATATTTAGCAAAATTGGGATTGGTGGTGTCTTCATGTACCAGATATGTTTGATCTTAGAAGTTGGGGAGGTCGTGATTTCAAATTTGGCGAGTTGTCACCTTTAAAATGGTTATCATGGATATTCAGTAAACATTTAGCCTATATGATGTTCCATTTCAGTTCCACTTCTCCGTCATCTTCATTTCAACAATGCATATTCATCTGGACGTTCGTGGGGAAGACCTCATAATTACACACATCCCAGAAAATAACTGGCTGGACAGGTGGGTATACTTAAACAATTATGAATCATGCCTCCACGCTATATCATAGACAGTAAAAAGTATGTCTATGGTATATAGGACTCATGATACCGTAGGCTCAACTTGAAAAAGGTCTTTCCAAAATTAAATGCTTAAAAGGAGGGCTAAAATGTCAAATAAGGACAACCCACTGACATGCTTGCAAATAACACCTTCGTAATTATCATGCTTCCGCAAGCTGAAGGAGGACATCCCACAACATATACAAAAAGTTCAATGTCGGGTTTAAAAATAAAGGGTATAAATAAACCTTGTTTTGAACATTTGCTGCAAAACAATTTAACATAATGTAATTGAAATATTCATGAAATTCATTTGGCAATAACGATTCGTGGGTTGTGAGCTACATATCGAGGGCTGGGGCACCCCAAATTGCCATTTTGAGAACAACACATTACTGTAACTCCATGGAGATAAAAAACAAACAAAAACGTTTTACTAGGAAAGAAATGGTTAAAAATAATGATTATTTTATAAATTATTTAAAATATTGTTTCTGATAACATTATTACGTGTGTATTTATCAATACCCGTTTATAAATATAGTCGAAGCTTTGTATCATCACAAACACCCACAGCAAGAGTTAGGAGCTGTTAGGCACCGCCGCCATATTTGTTCTATCTTTGTATCGACAGTCGGTGCTGCTTCGGTGCTTGCTATGAATGACCTATCGGCAAATTATTTATCGGGCCGCCCTGTTGGCAATAGCAATGTTTTATTATGAATATTGTTATTCGGCAGGAAACCCCTATGTACTTGTGGCCCTTGAATATGCTTAAAACAACACTGCCAAGAGGTTGCATAAGATGTTTTTGATTTAAACATACATAAATCCTTGCCCCTGTAACGTTGGTACAGGCAGTTGTTGCAGTACTCTTAAATAAAGTTTATTCTTGATGTGAATGTATTATTTATGTTTCAGAATGATGTTCAAGATTATGCCATATTCATACGCTCCACGACTTTCTTTGATATTTATGACGTTTGTCACGATACTGCATTTATGCAGCGGCTCATTTGCTATTGATGATGATGGGAAAATGGATCAGGACATATTGCACGATCTGTTAACAGGACAAAGCGAACGAACGCATGAAGCAGACAGGGGGAATCTATCATGTGTCAACCATCTAGAGTTTGCAGCTTTTATTCAATACAGTACAGCAAGAGAATTGATGAGCGAGGAGAAACAGGACGAAATGCCAGCAGTTCATAGTTTTGTCAACTCAAATGGAACAATGAAGTAAGTAGTTCATTGTTAATATCAAATGTTTTAATTCTGAACAAAATACGGACTGAAGTACCCGATTTTTGGGCCAATTATATCTGATGATGATCTGCAAAGCAAAATGGAATTTGCGCAGTTTCTCTTCAATCCGGGTGATGTCACACCAACACAAAAGCCAAGACCACCAACCTTTGCGAGGCAAGGCACAGCTTGATAAGTTTGGGAAAGAAATTAGATATGGAATCAAACAAACGGAGGCCTGAATAATATTCCCATCATATTACTTTAGTATAAGAAAGTTAATCTATTCTTTCTTTCTTTTCTTCTTCAGATATTACATCTGCAGACCATGTAGTACGTGTGGGAAAGGAGTCAGAATTCTTGTCCCGTGTCAGTCGCATAATGACACTGTCTGTGGTACAACTTGCATTGATCCGAGACAAATGTATTCAACCCGTAGTCAACATTGCTGTGATTCTTCAATTTATGATGTCTCACTCTCATCATGCTCATCGCCAGGTTATTTGAATAATCATTATTATAAATAAATATTTCAGCATATTGAACGGAAACCCAAGAACAATAAAAAAAACCCATTTTGATAATAATTTAGTGAAAAGAGCTATTTCTCAATACGTCAAAGCCGAGAAAAGAAACCCAATGATAATGCATGATTTTGCGGTTTTAAACCATTGAAATATTAAGAAATTTTAAATTTCAAACATTTTTTTTAATTTCGAGCATTTTATCATTAGTATAATGTGTGACTTGAATCACTTAAGGATAGATGAGTTGACTTATGACGTCATTGCATTATGCGCGCGCATCATCATAATTTCCATTGGTTTTTTGCCAGGGGGGGCCGGCCAAGATTGGCTGAATTTTGACGTTGTCATTGGTTTTACACGTAAACACAAAAATGTCTCAAATTATTCCAAAACTGTACGTATGTTATTAAGCACTATTTTATCAGTCTAAATCCGTTGAGGTTCGCCAGTGAACCTCATTGTAAGTACTGTTTTTTGAATGTTTTGTATGAATAACGCACGGTATGTTTATGATATATACCTAAAATTTCCCCCATTGTGTATCACGGTTCGCGTGGTCTAGGGTACATGCCACAAAATAGCTTTCCATAGACTTTACGTGCAAAATAGGGGTCACGTTTTAGGCTATAAGTCGAGTTACGTCTTACTTTGAAATATATATTTGATATCATCTTAATCAGAACAAAATTCTGCATAACATATCTGAAAATGACACCATATTTTAGGTCTACTTTTTGAGAAAAATAGCGCTATATAAAAAGACCCGATTTTCCCGTGTTTACGTCCGACTGCTAACCGCGTTTTGACCTCGTGTGTTCATGCGCTCATCATCGTAAACATCACTCAAATTTTCGCGTTTTCTGTTCAAATTAGTAGAGATCACATTCACAAGTTCTAGCAAAACACGATTTGCAACACTAAAATTGTTAATATTGTACCGATTTTGCACATTTTTATGCAAAGTTGGGACTATAGTCGTGATAAACTTTTACCGGAAACCGCTTCACACGCGGATTTAGTGGCATGCACCCTTGAAGAGGCTAAAACATCGTTTTTAGGCCTTGAAAATGATTTTGTTATCTTTTTCACTACATTTTGAATTAATTGCAAGAAATTTTGGGTTATTTTCTTTCATACTTTAGACAGGATGTCGATTTCAAGCACAAGCATGATAGCCGACAATTGCCATTTTTCGTCATTTTGATGCACAATGGTTGCTGATTTGCTATTTTCATGAAGATATTAATTGATGTTAAAAGTAAACGTTCTTTAAACATCTTTTACAAGTGCATAACTTCAAAATTAAAACATTCTCAGTACCTGCAGAATATTTAAAAAGACAAGAAATGTCAATCAAGTAGGCCTACCCCCCCTTCAGCGTCACTTTTAACCCGTTTTGTCCAAAAAGCAAATGTAATGAATGGCTATTTGAAATTAAATATTAATATAAATTAAACTTTGAATGTTATAACAATTTAAAATACTGGACAGTGGTATAAATAAAGCAAACTAGAAACTTAAATATCTTAAATCTAATATTTTATGTAATTTTATTAAAATTGAAGGCCAAAACTTGAGTTTAAATGACAAAAAAATTGGTTAAAAATAACAATGAAATTGAAAAACTTCTTTGTAATTTAAACACCAATCAAAAATGTTTTCAATATTTTGAAACTCTTCTTTATTCATATCAAAAGGTTTCAAACTTCTACCAAAATCGGAACTTTTATTAAATTGGAAATAAAAGCAGGCCTATTCGCGGCAAACGCACATACAGCGAAAAACCTGGCGGCGTCCATGAACGCGCTTGTTGATGTCCCTCCTCTTTTCTTCGCGTGCATTTTAAATAGATAAAGACGCGCGGAAAACGCATGGAATTGCTCCTAAGGGTACATGCCACAAAATAGCTTTCCATAGACTTTACGTGCAAAATAGGGGTCACGTTTTAGGCTATAAGTCGAGTTACGTCTTACTTTGAAATATATATTTGATATCATCTTAATCAGAACAAAATTCTGCATAACATATCTGAAAATGACACCATATTTTAGGTCTACTTTTTGAGAAAAATAGCGCTATATAAAAAGACCCGATTTTCCCGTGTTTACGTCCGACTGCTAACCGCGTTTTGACCTCGTGTGTTCATGCGCTCATCATCGTAAACATCACTCAAATTTTCGCGTTTTCTGTTCAAATTAGTAGAGATCACATTCACAAGTTCTAGCAAAACACGATTTGCAACACTAAAATTGTTAATATTGTACCGATTTTGCACATTTTTTATGCAAAGTTGGGACTATAGTCGTGATAAACTTTTACCGGAAACCGCTTCACACGCGGATTTAGTGGCATGCACCCTCTAATGGTAATGGGTCTCGCCTGCGGTGCACAGGGTCCCGAGATCGAGTCCCGCTCACTCCCGGCTATAATTTTTTTTTTCTTCACATTTATTTTGAATCCAAAAATATTTATTTTTTTGTGAAAATTTATACATTCACTGAGAAATATATTTTGTGCATTTTTTTTCTGTAACGGGGCCAATAGAGCTAAAAACACAACTCTGCACGGGGCGTCCAATGTCCAGGCAGTGTTGCCGTCATATTGTCTGTTTTGTTTACGATATTGGCTGTTGCCACAGTGAATAATGTAGTCCACCATCGTCTGGTTTTTTGCCTGGCGGTATACGCTGGCGAAGTGACGTAATAAATCGGATTAACTACCATAGCAATAGGTGAACAATTTTAAATATATCGCGTTGCATGCACTCTACTCATCACCTATGTATGTCTGCATTGTTGTCACCTATTGCTATGATAGATCAACTATTACATAACTTAGCCAGTGTATGCAAGCGCATCATATTTTGTTCAGCGCCCGTGCTTTTAAAACCACCGCCTCATCACAATAAGGCTATTGAACAGTGTAGTGGTTGTATGCAGTTCGCTCACGCATATCGATATATCAGTCCCTTGCCTTTGTTGATAAACATTGAGGTCAACTCATCTATACCGTGTGATGTGAACCATAGACTAATCATACAACACATTAGGTCGACGTTCATCACATTAGCATGCAGCCCATGTAGTAGATTTAATATATCTGTGAAATAAACATTTAAAACTAAAATTAATTTGCTACTTTATTGCTTATTTTCAGTTTCAACAACGGACATGGTTCCTACTTCAGCTACTATTCCTGACCACGTTGCTACTTCAGGCATTCATACACTCGAATCAACACGTGCACGTGATGAATGTGAACATACGGAGGATCTTAAACCCCCGCTTAAACCGAGCTGGGTTCCAATTTGTATTGCGACTACCATACTATTGATTTTCCTCATGGCCGTCATGATTACTGTCATTCTTCTAGTGCAGATTAAAAGGTATTTTTAATTCAAAGTCTAAAGAAGGGCTCACAGTTGGGACTCTGTGTACACATTACATTCTGTAACATGGAAAAGGAACATTACAATTAAGTATGATTCTCAAGCCATTTTACGATTCGCCCGAGTGAATAATTATATTTCAAGTACTATATATAATACTGTAATAATGATAATCGTAAAACTATTATCATAACAAATATCATTTCCTTCTTCCATTCTAATTCTTGTACAGAAACTTAAGACGACCAAAAATTGTCTCAGATTGCAGCGAATCACAAAACCTGCAGAATAACCGGATACATGAAACAAACACCCCAGACCAATTCGAAGATCAAGTAGTAGCACCTATAGCCGCTGTATCGCCAGAAGACCGCACGCCGCTGAGGACTGCGTCCACCACCCACAGCAGCTACCATAGCACAGACGGCATTCTCTCAAAACCGGCTTGGAACACAGCTCAGACCCACGGCAACCCCATAACACCTCCCACTTTGACGCCAGATATCAGCATTAATCGTATCAAAGAGAGTAATCTAAACCAGTACGTACCTGTACACGCTCCAATTGATCAAGGACACCTACGCTTTGATGCGAATAACATGCTCCACCCGTCGGTTTTAGATCCGCAAGTTACGGTAAAACCTGGTAACAACCCATATTGGATCGAAATGTCCGGTTACTTTGGTCCGCAAGGTGGTACTCTTAGTTGTGACCAGTCTGATGTGGTACTTGAGATTCCACCAGGAGCTATCCCTGCATCACATCCACGGCAATTGATCACCGTCAAGGTCAGCCTGACACCAAGTATCTTCTCCATAGAGGTTGAAAAGGGAGGGTTGTTCTTATCACCTCTAGTGGATTGTGAGTCACCTGGTTTGAAAAGGTTCAAGAAAGATGTCATCATCAAGTTACCCCATCGCGCGCATCTTAGACCCGACTGGCAATTCTTAGTTCACTACACTGATGACTCTTTGGTTGTAGGAGATCGCGGTTTTGGTTGGCGAGTTGTGAAGTCTTCTTATCAGAACGCAAGACGAGATATACAGAACGCTGCTCCAGCAAATATCTCTCGCGTGTTAGATGTGCAGTTCACAGTCGATACCAAATACGTTTACATCACAACACCACATTTTTCGAAATACACTTGTTCGGGTTGTGGTAAAATACGCGAGTTGTCCTTCGAAGCGGTTGTATACATTCATGATATTCATCTGAGTGCTGAAAGAAGAGTGGATCTTCATTGCTATCTCCTTGATAGTATCAAGGATTTTCAGCGAAGAGTGGATGTGAATGAGACCTTTAAACAACACACGCCTCACAAGCCCCTGATAATCGATGCAAAGAAAGGGAAGGAACTGGATGTTTCCTTGGTAGATATGGGTGAAGATTGGAAGTGGAAGATAGACGAACGTATTCACAAAGCAACTCAGGTAATAAGCTGGTTATGTTTTTGTCAGGTTGTTTCAAATTCTCTTAATCTTAAAGTTCATTTTAGCAGTTATTTATTACATTCTGGGTTTTTTTCTTGCGCATATTACTAGATTTAGTAAATAGGCTTCGACGAATGTGGCGCTATCTAACTAAAATATATTTAACAAAGAGCTGCTGTTCATGTCAAGAACATGTTGACTAGGGCTAATTCCCATCACATCTTACATATATTAATATTGGTCTCTTATACATTAATTCCGTACTTGTTATCTCTATGCACAGGTTGTGAACGTGGATGACCTTGTTCGTTGTCACTCTGACCTTGTGCCAGATTTCACAACATTTACCCTTAGACCTCGTCATTCAGGCATCATTGGAGAGCAGCAGAGCCCATCAAGCTGCCTGGAGACTCATGTGAATATCAAGCAGAAATCACGTGCCAAGGGTATCACAATTGATATTGCCATTGATCTCGACGGGAGTTCAATTCATGAAACAAGAGGTTTTTACTGTTCCATACTTAAATCACGTACCCTACCTGGGGTGTATTCCACAATTTTTTTTTGAAGTGTAGTATAAAACCCCGATTGTAATAAAACCCTTCGTAACTCAAGTATAAACCGTTCGCATGTTATGAATTTCCTTTACTGGACGTAACTTGACGAAGGGTCCTTGTAGTAAATCCCTATTATTTACGAATGGTACCGATCGTAAGTCATTTTTAGTTAACTGGATTTTACGATTGATTTTGAGATTTACGAAGATTCGTAAAGTTTAGTGAAATGGACCCCTATTCATCATGTTCATGTAGATTGTAGTCAGCTTCAAAGAGAGTAGGATGTGCACGATTTATGTACAGATTGCTCCGAAGTCGTGGAAGGTGAACGTATGAACAGTGACGTTTTGAAGGAAAAGCACACGGTAAACTATACTGTCTAGTAACAAATTTAAATATTTTGCAGTCCTTGAGATGTACACAGAAAAAGATACATGTCTTGTGCCATCACTTCTATTTTAAAACCACTAAGATGAACTCACTGTCAAGAGCATTCGAACCAAATCAGACCACCCTCCTGTAAGAAAACACATCTTAATTTGTTGATACATTATTCAATAGAGGAAAGCATCAGTCTTTGATTACCTATTTCATCAATATTTTTCTTATTTTATTACTAATATATTATCTACAGGTACACGGGAAGAAATGGAAGTGGGCCTAATGGAAGCTTTCTTAGCACTGAGTAACAAGCTTACGGCAACTCAATGGAAACCGCTATTTCGTACTTTGATGACAACTGCAACAGGCTATCCCATGAACGTGGAAGCTAAGATTAGTTTTATCGAAAACAAGGACCCCAATGATTTAAAAGAACAGATATACAATGGATTAATGGAGTGGTATCGTATGTGTGGGAAGTATGTCACTATACAGAAATTGTGCAGTGGTTTGCAAAAAGAACAGTTGGAATCTGTTGCAGCCGAAATCAATGATGTATATCATCAAGCAAGTGTTAAAGTAAGAGCGAAATCAAAGCTAGAAAAGAAGTCTCATTCATTGGAAACTACCGTCTGATGTAATGCAGTAAGTAGTTAGAGGGCACGGTTGGCTCTGACTCATAATCGGAGGGTTGCGGATTCAAACCCCGGCGGTAGTGATATCCTGTTGTATCCTTAGACAAGGCCCTTACCCTCTATTGTCTTTCTTGTCTCCCATCCACCCCGTGCCAAAACAAAAGCAGAAACACGCTCTCTTTTATATTAAGTATTCCATAAGTCATACCTGGAAAAGAAGTCTTCAGATTCCTTGGCAACTATACTGGTTGATTGGAATGTCATGCAGTAGTCAGGGTTTAGACTAACCTGTAACCACGGTACTCATACTACTCTTTTAGATTGTACCTAAATCATAAATAACATGAATGATGGCTAAGTAACTGGGTCAAGTTTCTTATATCTTACAAAAGCATGTGATACGCGTATGGTAAATCATGATCTTTTACTTGATAAATTATATTCATGTGGTATCACTGTCATTCATGTCATAGGACTGGTTCAAACCGTATCGATCTTAATGGTAGAACTCGAGCTGTCAATATAAATGCTAGTCTTTCTGAGATCCGTAAATAAATTCATCAGGATTGCCCATAATACATTATTTACAAAAGTTCTGGTGTACAAATCCAAAAGTATTTCGGTATATAAAGATGTTAAACATACCTCAATGACGTTTCGTACTACATCGTAGTACTTTCTCAAATTGACTGATCAACTCTCACACTCACAATTTCGACGCGGGAATTTTGAATAGGTTGGGAGATGGCTGTTTTTATTCGTTTTTATGATTAATATGTTTGTTTTAAATAAAACCATGTGATTCGTGCTTGATAATTATTTTTCTAACATAATTATAAGACATAATGTTGTGATTGCCGGGCACTTCCTTTAACGCGGCTGTGTACTCAAGACGTTGCTTCTTTCGCAAAATTGAGTTTTTTTGATATTTGTTACTTTGTTATGTTTTTTATAAATACAAGGAAAGAAAATCCAGATTTATAAACTCCAACTGCGCTATTTTATGGATTTAATTTCACTATTTCATTCGTGTTTGCAATTTTAAAAGAGAGAAAATCTTTGTTGTATCAGCGAGGTACACGCGGGCAACAACGCATCGCGCTGCGTATCGCGCAATTTGTTAACGCACAGATACGCTACGCATACGCGACGCTTATCTGCATGCGTGGCGCATCCTGTGGAAACACTAATTTCAAGTGGTCAAATGGCTCCGTTTTAGCTGATAAAATGTGGGTTTTTTCAAGTTCTCTCCCTCGATTTGAATATCAAGTTATGAATGGATTTCGCTCAAACTTCTCAACGGGCTGTGGATTTACCCGACGTTCACGTAATATAAGGTAGAAAAATGAAAACTGCCGCATTCTCCTGTGAGATTCGATGAAAGGGCAAAATGTGACCACTTTAAACTTCAACGGCCATTATTTCAATGTTCATTTTCTCGGTAAAATGACGATTTAGGTACACGATAACTCAATAAATACAGCATCTATAGGTAAGCAAATATGATCATCGTAAAAAGCATGATCGATTCAAGAAACGGTTTTCTCATTTTTTTATATTTTGATTTTAGGCATCATTTTGTGCAAATAGGCGTTTGTGAATTTTAAAAAGTTCATTTTGATGCCTTATATGGTCAATATCTCAAAAACTAAGGCCAATATCAAAAAATTTAAAAAAACGTTTTTGGAATGGAGCCTCAAGATTGAGCTAAAAACAAAATGAAATATTTTGGAAAGAGTGTTTTTTGTTATGACGTACCTAATATATATTGCCAAAACTCACTTTTTTGTGATTTTCTTCATAATTGTTGTTTTTACCCCAAATCTGTATTATGATTTATTGATGTCTTGCCTTCATAAAAATATATACTTTTATATGTCTTGCGCGAATAATTACAAAGTTATTGCACTTTTACTACATGCATGTCTGAGAGTACACAGCCACCTTAAGTGACCGAGAATAGGCGTATTTACCCTAGATATATAAAAAAGATGTCAAGTTGTTAATAAAATGATATACTATAAAAATACAAAATGAGATTTTCTTGTGTCTGTTTTATTGATCATTGATCTAATGTTTGATTTTGTAATGTCACGATTTACAGGATGTAAATCAGTCGTTTTTTCCCAACATCGTGTAATAACCATGATATTTTTTATTTGATTTGTCCGGGTTTTGACAACCCTGGATAACCTCTATTGAAGCTTATTTCCATTGGGGTCCATTTGAACACCGGGACGGGTTGGGAACAGTCAGGGGTTAACACCCTACTCTTTTCGAAACTGGCTGCGAGATACATGTACAGGTATGGCTCTCTGTACACGGGACCGACGGCTTAACGTCCCCTCCGAAGGACGGGGTACTTTCATGATTCATTTACCCGATTCTAAATGAACCATGGGGAGAGCGGAAGTCTGAATTTAATCTACAGAAGTTGCCAATTAATTTCAGACTTTTTTTTCCAAGTCAATATCCCGGCAAATCGCCACCGCCGGGAATCGAACCCGGGACCTCATGCACTAAAGGCAAGTACCCTAACCATTGCGCCACGCTCTCCCTGATAACGTGGTAGTTAAACTCGGGGTAATTATCATGACTATTATATGTGACGTGTCATGTCAAAAGGAAACACTTTTGGGCAAATTATCAATTTTAAGGTTTTTACATATTTTAAATATAGAGATATTTGCTCCACAACGCCGTTTTCCCGAATGAAATCGGACATTCCTAAGCGCAAGATATTGAGTTCGTAAGTTATGGCATCATAAAATTGGAAATTGAGATATCGCCCGGGAGATATCGGCCTTTAATTGACAATGTTGAGAGTAGGAATTACCTTGAAAAATGTCTCAAAAAATAAACGATGCCAGTTATATTCCGGTCTGAAACTATCAGACAATATTTTAAACATTAATAACATCACAAATTCGCAACAAACCCAAATTGTGAAAAAAATCACACCCGGGCAGATTTTTGGCTATTTCTCCATTTACGATCCTGCCCAAAAGTGTCTCCTTTTGACATGACACGTCACATATCATATTGCTACATTTTCACTCAATCAAGTGTTGTACGTCGTATCAAATTTTCCATTTTGATGCAGAATGAAATACCTTACATAATTATTAATTGGTTAAACGAGTATCATGTGACCAAAAATAGCTTTATAGACGAGTTAATGATTTTACGTAATTATTTTACTGAACACTGATGTTTTGGCTTGCTAGTGACTCGAAACACCCTCCTGAACAACATCCAAAAAGGGCACAGGGAGAAAAATTATAATTTGCATATTTCTAAAATTGCTGCTATTAAATGCAGGCCTCAAATCCTCAAAATTTGGGGGAATATGGATAAGAATCATCAAGTTGTGTTTCTCTCATTATTAGGATTCGGAAAAAGTATATTTTTAGAACAAGGTCGGAAAAAAACTGCAGTTATTTTAATAGGGAAAATGTTAAAAATATAGATAGAAAGCATTGTAAACAAGTTGTTTTTGTTAACACAGTAGAAATCGGTGTATCATATCCGATCACATCGTATTACATAAATTCGAGGGACCGTTGACAACAACATCCTGAGGGGGGGTGGTGGGGGCTGATGCAAAAAAAATCATCGCAAAAATTTTCGCCCCCCCTTTACAGACCTCAAAAATTTCACCCCCCCCTGACATGAAAATTATGGGTCAACCCCATAGAAATGCATATAAACTCAATTTTCCCATGGTCATTTTTTTCAGGCCCCCCCCCCCCTTAGGAGGGTCAAAAAAATTCAGGGCCCCCTTTTGCATCAGCCCCCTAACAAGTGTTTGTGAACGGTCCCCTACACAAGAAAAGTACAGTAAAAGTACCAGCAGGTCAAAAGTACATAAAAAGTATACTTTTTAGCCATAGGAAAAGTATACTTTATTTGGCTGTGTGAAAAGTATACTTTTGAATACTTTAAATGTACTTATTTCGCGTTCCAAAAAAGTACATTGTTTAAAAAGTACAGTATACTTTATTTAGCAATATGAAAAGTATACTTTATTTGGCCATATGAAAAGTATACTTTTTTTGGTCTTGTGAAAAGTATACTTATCACATGGCCAAATAAAGTATACTTTTCACATGGCCCAATAAAGTATACTTTTCAAATGGCCAAATAAAGTATACCATGCTCTACATATGGCTTAATAAATTATACTTAACATACGATTAAATTTGAAAATTTGTCTTGTAAGAAATTAGTAAGAGAATATATTTTGTAACTATCCTGGTTGCTTTCTTGTCCAGGTAACACAACATATGTCAAGGTTAAATGCCTTGTCCCTCCCTCCGGGGCACATTATTGCAACACCTCCTTAATTAATAATAATAATGTACACTTAATACTACAGCACTTGTGTCCGTCAAAAGATGCTCAGGGAGCTTTGCAGAAACAACAAATTGTACAATACTGCAAACAATACTATAATACATGTAACTCATATAAACTCAGATCAATGTTGAGATGTTCATGCATCAAGCCGGGCATAGGCATTTTGGAAAAATGTGTTTACAAGTTAATTTTGCTTTAAAATAACACAATTATGTTCTTGGTAAAGCGAACTGAAAATGGCAGGTTATTGTTCCAAATGTTTGCAGCTGAAACATGAAATGATCTGCTGACCCACTGGTTTCTGGCAACTGTTTCTTGAAGAAGTCCTTGTGTAGCAGAACGGATATTATGAGCTGGTGAATATACAGTTCTACACAATTAATTATTCTGGAGCTGATATATAGACGAATATCCAACGAGCCAAGTCATGGTCAGGATTTGGTCGGCCATTACTGGGTCCCTGGCGCACCAAGCTGGTGTTGTGACTGCCCAATTGGGTGCATGGATTAAAGCTGCTTAAAAAATCGATGTTATATTGTATTGTGTTGTAAACTTTCATCATTCTTTATACGTGTAACACGGGTGATGGAATGCAGTTTATAATTCCCGCCAAGGACGCATCATTTCACATTTCAGGTGAAATATACTCAGCGGGGACCCAGCCATGGCTGCCACTAAGGTGTAGGAATGCATGAAATTGGATTCGTCTATACAAAGTCTTGTAGACAACAAAATTCTTTGTTCAAAAGTAGCCAATGCAGGTCATGTAAAAACAGGTGTAATGTGGTTTTATGTAGGTATGTTCATGCATGCAAGTCTGGCAGCACTTATGTTTTGAATTAGTCTGTGCAGTTGAGTCTTGTGATGCCATGCAACAGAGAGTTGTCAATGTCTATCGTTGAGGTTATTGAATTACCTAAACATAGCACATTATACCATTGTCACGGTCCATATTGGGTATACACCAACAATGTATACATCTGCAGAATTCAGCAGTGTTGTATGTTGCCTGCATGGGCACTCATGAATGTGCTGAATGAGTGTGTAAGCTTACTCAATTATCAGCATTATATGGCATTTCTTGGTGTACAAAATATCTTAAACAATAACAAATACATAGTACCTTCTTTTGTGTCCATTGAATGCAATCAGAAATCCAAGTCATAGCATAATTATATCCATGTAAAATCCACAAAATGAGAGCTCCCATCTTAATATGTCATGTCAAAAACAGCTCCAAACAGAATGACAGTTATTTTTCAAATCCACAACAATATTGTCATGTGACCAATTTGCATATGAGGTCAAATGACTAATCCAAGAAAAGTACAAATTAAGTACACTAAAAAGTATATTAAAAGTACAGTTGGTGACCTCCTAAATGTTTAAGTCCCAGAAAAGTACAAATTAAGTACAATGGTGCTGTTGAAAAAATGTCTGAGTCTGAAAAAGTACATTAAAAGTACATTTCATGAGGTCCAAAAAAGTTTAAGTCCAAGAAAAGTACAAATTAAGTACAGAAAAGTACAAATAAAGTACTTGATGATGGGCAAAAACTTTAGAGTCAAAGAAAAGTACAAATAAAGTATAGAAAAAGTATATTAAAAGTACAAAAATTTTAACAAAGGGGAGAAAAAGTACATTCTAAGTATACTTTATTATTGTACTTTTCACTGAAAAAGTATAATAAAAGTACAAAAAAGTACACATAAAGTATACTTTATTTGTACTTATTTTTAACCAGGGAGTTCACACACGTCTCCAATCCCGTTGTCATTTGCGTCGGCCTGATCAGCGTTGGCAATGTTAACGCAGTTATCACAGACGTCTCCAACACCGTCGCTATCTTGGTCAGTCTGTAATTGATTAATTTAATTCGGATAAGATAATTAAATTAAAACTATAATAATAAGTTGCAGATAATGTTATATAAGAATACAAATCAAATACACTACATCTTAGGCTACAATAAAATGTACAACTTAATTAAAAATAAAAAATAAAAAACTTAGTTCTTACCTTGGAAATAAATGGGTTTTCAGATTAGATTTAAAAGTGACCAGACTAGGTAAAGTACGAAGTTTTACAGGTAATTGGTTCCAGAGGTTGAAATTGACAAGCATGAATATTCAAAGCAAAATAAACCTAACACATCAGAGGTAGGCCTAAGACATTGCTATAATTTATATTGAACGGAAAATTGCACGATGTTGTCATACATCTCTGAATTTACTTATGTTTATTACATTTTCAACCAAAGGTGACAAATTCGGTTTTCCACATGTGTAGAGAAATCTTGAAATTTAATTTACTAACCTGGTCAGTGTTGACTTCGTCGACGCAATTGTCACACATGTCTCCAACATCGTCGCTATCTGCGTCAGCCTGGTCAGCGTTGACGTCGTCGACGCAGTTGTCGCACACGTCTCCAATCCCGTCGCCATCTGCGTCAGCCTGTAATTATTTTATTTTATCCGGATCAATTCATACTGACCTTTGACCCCGAATGGGTCATGTCAAATGTAAAATCTGGGATTTAGTGTAGCTTTTGCCCAAGTTTGATATAAAATTGGATTGATTGAGCCCATTGGTCGAGCTATGTGTTTTAAAAAATTGGACGGGACGGCCTCATGGGCCTTATGGAAGAACAGAGGATACTTTAAAACATCCACTGAATGAGTAACCCAGGCAAAAGAAGAAATAAAACAAACGTAATATTGGGTGTAAAGCATCCAATTTTATCATTATTATGTTTTGGAACCTATATTTTTACACACTTGGAATCCAAGTGTGTGAAAATATTGCATCCAAATCATAATCGTGGTAAATTGGATGCTTTATGAGTCCAATATTTTAAAACTCATAGCGAGACCAATAAATATTGGCTCAATCGATCTAATTTTATATCAAACTTGGGCCATACTTTACATTTGACATGACGTCAAACGTCACATTTATAAGTAGTTTCGGCTAAAAATGTGAGTGATTTTTACCAAAAATGCTTCTTCTACAGATTACATGGTACAGTAAATGAGTAATGACTCTTGGACATTGGCATTGGCTACAGGGTGTTTATTGAAAAGCCTGCCATTTCAAAATGCAACATAGGATAATCTTGAAATGTCTAGAATATATAGTTTATGACTTGTTATACAACTATTAGTTAAAAAGTATCTGCATGTTACGGTGAATGATGATGTGTGAGACTCATTCATTATCAATGAAAACTGATGGGTACCAATCATTTTGATACAGCTTGTATAGCCTGGGTCTATGGAGTCTATATTTCTTTTTCTACAGATTATACAGATTACATGGTGTACAGTTGATACTAACAATTATTATGCAGTGTCATTAAATGGTGGTTATGGGGTTCTCGTAGATTTGGAGTTCAAGGTCATGCAGGGGTCAAACAGGGCTGATTACTAAACATCACCTTAAAGTTAAGTGTTGTCAAGTGGTCATCAAGGTATTCCCAAAAGGCTCTAGCGGTGCATATAGGATTGTAATCAGATTTGGCTTAAACATGGAGGTGTCTCAAAAGAAGTAAAATTTAAAGTTTGTTCAATTTGAATGAATATATGATTCAAACTATGATAGAGGTCAATATAAGGTCACCAAGGTCACAGAAATGTCAAATTTGGTTATTAGATGTTTTGCTATGAAACTTGGTGCATGCATTCTCCTCGAAAAGACAATTTTGTCCAAGGCCACTTAAAGGTCATAGGAGGTTATTTCAAGGTCATGGCTGGACTTCATGGTCTTTTTAGATTTCATGGCCTTTTGAATTCTGTTTTCCCCACGTATAGCGAAAGCTTGTTGGCTACTAACGGAATCAGTATTAGCGTCGTTGACGCAATTGTCACACACGTCTCCATACCCGTCGCCATCTGTGTCAACCTGATCGGCGTTGGCGTCGTTGACGCAATTGTCACACACGTCTCCATCCCCGTCGCCATCTGCGTCAGCCTGGTCGGCGTTGGCGTCGTTGACGCAATTGTCACACACGTCCCCATCCCCGTCGCCATCTGCGTCGGCCTGGTCGGCGTTGGCGTCGTTGACGCAATTGTCACACACGTCCCCATCCCCGTCGCCATCTGCGTCGGCCTGGTCGGCGTTGGCATCGTTGACGCAATTGTCACATATGTCCCCATCACCGTCACCATCTGCGTCGGCCTGGTTGGCATTGGCGTTGTTGACGCAATTATCACACACGTCTCCATTACCGTCACCATCGGTGTCGGCCTGATTGGCGTTGGCGGCATTCACGCAATTGTCACACACGTTTCCATTCCCGTCGCCATCTGCATCGGTCTGATCGGCGTTGGCGTCGTTAACGCAGTTGTCACACACGTCTCCATTACCGTCGCCATCTGCGTCGGCCTGTAATTAATTCGATTTTACTCGCATAATTAAAATTTCAATGATGCACAGAACGTCAAATTGTATTGAAGTTTTTAGCAAATAATTACATAAGAAACGACAAGATGTTGGTAAAACCAGAATCACCTTGTCACCTTGGCATAAAATTGGCATGCAAGAATATTTAAAACAGGATTAAAATATAATATAACACCTAAGAGGTACGAAATTGCATTATTATTGAATGGTGAATTGCACGCATTGTCACACGCTTAAAAAACTTACTTCTTTCTTTCTTTCTGTTTTTTTAAATATTCTGAGCTAAAGCTGGCGAACCCCGTTTTCCCCACATGTAGCAAAAGCTTGTTGTGTACTAACCTGGTCAGCGTTAGCGTTGACGCAGTTGTCACACACGTCACCGTCCCCGTCATCATCTGCATCGGCCTGTAATTAATTATTGATTTTATTCGGATTTAAGGGTCTAAGAGCATTAAAAGTAAAAATTACAATACTGCACAGAATGTCATACGTAATCCTTGAATTGGTATAATAGTCATCATAGTTTTTTCTATTGATCAAAGCTGATTCTGGACCTTGATAACAAAATTAACCCACACGGGCAAGATCCTTCAGCGGTGTTCGACTGCTCTTCCTGATTATCGCGCAAAAATAACTAAGTCACGTGATGCCGTAACCCTTTTTTTTTGCTACGCAGCTTGATCGGCGAATGAGGTTCCGATGTGATGATGACGTGGTTCAATTAGCTAATCAGAACCCCACTTCTATGTTTACGTTATAAACAGCGCCAAATCGGCAGACCGCTGAAAAACTTGTCGAAAACTATATTCTTTAAAACTAACTGACAAGCCCAGAAGTAGTAAACAAACGGTTTTTAGCAAATGATATTTCAGATTACATAACAACCGACAACATGATGTAAAAACCAGAATCACCCATGAAAGTCGTATACAAGTAAATTATTTCCAATGGGGTTCATCTAATGACCAAACTTGAAATTGGTATGCAAAACGCTAAATAAAAATATAACATAACAATTAACATTGAATGGTGAGTTTCACGCAGCTAGCTGTCACACATGTTTCCAAAATTACTTTCTTCATTTGTGTTGCTTTAAATTAAAGATGACAAATTCTGTTTTTCCCATACGTAGGAGAAACATGTTGTCAACTAACTTGATCGGCGTTGGCGTCGTTGACGCAGTTGTCACATACGTCGCCATCCCCATCGCCATCTGCGTCGGCCTGATTGGCGTTGGCGTCGTTGATGCAATTATCACACACGTCTCCATCTTCATCGCCATCTGCGTCGGACTGATCGGCGTTGGCGTCGTTAACGCAGTTGTCACACACGTCGCCATCACCGTCGCCATCTGCGTCGGACTGATCGGCGTTGGCGTCGTTGATGCAGTTGTCACACACGTCTCCATCACCGTCGCCATCTGCGTCGGCCTGTAATTAATTGATTTTATTTGGAAAAGAGCATTATAAATAAAAATTACAATTTCAGAAGTAGAGTTAAAACAAATTTGAATAATAATGTTACAGGTTACATAACATACATAAGGAAAATGTATTGTGAATACCAGTAGCAGTCTTTAACGTCGTATAAAAGCAACTTATTTCCATAGTGCTGCAGAATGGTGCAGCATATCAAACATATTGTGCATTTTTTCGCGGAAAAGCACAGAAATTGGCACAGATGTAGCTCTTGATATGCTTAACAAATCTAGAGTAAGGGCCAAAAATACTTTCTTTCCAAGATGGTGATGAGATGACCGACTGTGTAGGACGTGCCGGAATTTTCTCCTCGTCCACAACATCTGAGAAAACATGGATTCATCAGTTTTCTCAGGACTTGGAAGATTAAACCAGGTGTTGCAGGCGTTGAATGTTTCAAATGTGGAACCGGTGTGGTCGGTAAAACAGACCAAGAATAAAATTTTCTTGGATATAGTTTGGAAAACACCAGTGAAACCGGATTTGAATATTCGCGCTACCACAGTCACGTGTGAGGACCCGCGGCAAAAACCGTCAGTTCAACTGGGTACAACAGGTGAGGAAACTGCCACGCTTACTCAATTGAACTCCTCGGATGTCACTGGGAATAAGCTAAGAAAGAAGAAAAAATCGCCATCTACAAAGAAAAGAGATCGGAAGAGGTTTGAACAGTGGAAAGCTAGGAAAAACTTTGGTGAACGAAGTACACTATAATCAACGTGTGTACCGGCTCAATTTAACGTTGGTGGTGTGGTACAAACCCCGTTGGCGAAACTTCCCGGGGTTTCTGAGAACAGGCAGGAAACTCCGTCTGTACAGTTTGAGAACACAATACCTTGTCCCCCAGCCTCAGGCTTTGGTAGGCCTATCCCTCTTGGAGCGTTTTCGTCCCCGACTTCCACGTTTGGACCTGAACTTGGTCGTGCTGCCCGTGAACTTGAACAAACTTTGTTAAGGCAGTACCTGAAAATCACTGCCCGCCAGCCTGATCATCAGAACTTGAACGTAAAACTTGAACTTGAACCTGACGACGTACCTCTCCCAGTCATCCCACTCCCAGAAGAAAACTTAATCGGCGTACCCGAGTCCGAGTCTCTGGCTACTCTGTCTCTGCCAACTCCTCCTGGAACTAAGTCTGTGACATTCTTACAAGTTAATCAACCCTCGTCTGACTCTGAGACTGATTCTGAAGAAAGTGATGTTGATAGTTTGGTATCCAATGCTGAATACTGCCCCAGTTGCTTTAGTGTTGGAGGTAGAGCAATTATGGAGGTGCTCCCTAATGGAATGAGAGAATGCCCTGGTTGCTTGAATGAATATATTGTAACACTCCCTGACCAAGATTAACTGCATGTTTTGCTCCGTTTTGCCGTATTTGCTGAAAATCGCACTTGTTTGTCGCCGCCAAGAGAAGAACTTTGACTTTTGTATATATATTTGTGGATATAATTATTGTAAATTTGTGACTACAGTGTCATTATACTTGTGATTGAAACTTTGATGTTGTCGGGAGAGTGTTTTTGTGAACTCCCAAACTAAACTTTACTCCGTGATTACGGAGGTGCTCCTACACAAGAGGAGGAATTTCCACAAGAAAGAAAGAAAGAAAGAAAGATGGCGGGAAAAGGTCATCAAAGTTTATACAGGGGTCACATTCACAAATTACTCATATCTTGTTGCAAACCACACTAAACTACTACTCTTGTCATGAGGATTCAGAAAAAGTATAGTCTCACCTATCTGTGACGTATGGTTCTCGAATTATAAGCCAAAGCCAAATGTCATATTTTGACCTCCACAGACCTCCTTTAAAATGACCCGATTGTAATCAAAATGGTCTCAAATTGTTCCTCATATGTGACCATCCAGCACAACTGAGCCCTGAAGTCAACAATCATCATTTTTGAGATATTCAACCAAAATATTCTGCTTGAAATTAGCTTTAAAGTGATGTATATCATGTCTATAGTACTTGACATTTAAGTAGTGAAAAATTAATAAAACAGTCAATAAATCCTTTGTTTTCTATTGTTTATTGTTAAGTTCAATGGAGCATATCTCAATAGTGGCACTGGAGACATCCGGGCTCAGTTGTGGTGGATGGTTTTCCCCACGTGTATCGATACCTTTTTGTCTACTAACCTGATTGGCGTTGGGGTAGTTGACGCAATTGTCACACACGTCTCCGTTGCCGTCATCATCTGCGTCGGCCTGATCGGCGTTGGCGGTGACGACGCAATTGTCACACACGTCTCCATCACCGTCGCCGTCTGCGTCGGCCTGATCGGCGTTGGCGGTGACGACGCAATTGTCACACACGTCTCCATAACCGTCGCCGTCTGCGTCGGCCTGATTGGCGTTGGCGGCGTTGACGCAATTGTCACACACGTCGCCATTCAAGTCGCCATCAGTATCCTCCTGGCCACCATTCGATATAAGAGGACAGTTATCTAATATGTCGTCAACTGTATCTCCATCGGTATCTTTAAATAAAAATGCAACATACTTTTCATTTTTGCCTTAGATAGGCTTTTTCGAAGTGAAGATATTCGATTATCGCATGTGATGGAATTATTTTGTTTAAAATATTACAAATCTTTACGTTATTATTTAGCACCGAAAGAAACTTCTTTCTTTCTTTCTTTCTTGACAATTTTGATCAAGCAAAGGCATTTTTACATGTTTGTTTAGTTTTCACAAATTTTGGGTTTTTGAATTAAAGGGTATAACAGTGTGTTGAGTGAGAAACAAATCATGCTCACAAAAAGTACCGTTACACTTGAAAATGTCGTCATTGGTCATGTTTTAAAAACCAACAGGGTATTGCGGCATTATTTGTTGCTCTGTGATCTCGTTGAAAAAAAAATCCAACTATTTCAATGGTTTAACGGGTTAGGCCATTTTAAATCGACTTTCGAAAAGTTTTTTGATACATTCATTGATTTCTCAAAAAGTAAAAATCGCAGTTTAACAAATAACGGTTCAAATGAAAGCCATTATTAGGGGCTAATTGTTGTATCACTATGAAAGGCCTGACACCAATATAAACACTTGTTTCGGTGACCCAAGTTCATGGTAATTTCTGCTCACGTACTTTTTTACAGATGGTCTGGAATTTCATATTTCGGTTTCAGCGATTGCCCGAAAAAGGTGGTATGTTTTTGAAAAGCGTTTCCGCTTGGAATGTAGATATTTATTGTTGCTATTGCTCTTCGCGATTTTAATTTATGCCCTCTTTAGCCGACAATTTTCAATGCATTTTACACAATAGATACGTCGCTTGCATAAATACCACTATTTTTAACAGTATCGTTTTTGTTAACCAACATACCATCCAAATTAGTTCTCAAGACTTTGATGAAACCATAGAATCCAAATCGGACTGCATGTGATGAACAGATTTTAAACTAGAATCAAAAGAACCAGCGTAGGCCCTCTCAAAATGTACTTTTTTAAAATATCGCGTTGTGATAAAAATGACTGCCTTTTCCTTGTTTTTTATAACAAGGAAAAGCTTTACTTACCTCAAACTTTACACGTAGTGTTGTCTCAGTGTAGTGTCCGTTACTGGTTGGTATTATTCAGATTAAGCGATTTTCATGATTTAGGCCTTCTATTTACTATTTGCCCACACCGTGTACGAATATATTCCAGAAATGGCGCTGCATTCAGTATCACACTAACGACAAGGTTATACTAAGATGTGTAAGACTTTTTGACACTATATTCACGGTTTCATGGCTATTCAAAGTTATGACAAATTTGGCTGGTTTGCGTTGTTCAATACCATTTCACCCCGATGTGACAGTGACGTCACATCCGGGGTCACGTCAGTATAAACCTGGTTTCATACCCAGCAAACATTATACAATCGGCCCGATACTGGCTCTATAAAAGCTGCTATAATGGACCAAGAATGGCAGCATGTATTGGTCCGGTACGGTCGTGCACACGGGCATTCGACTGGCCCAATAGATATTGCCAGCACTGGGCCAAAATGGGTTGAAATTGGTCCAGTACAGGTCCAATTTATTCAATACTGTACTGGGCCAATATAATATTGCCAATATATTCCCATTGTGAAACCGTAAGTAAACGGTAATGGTCCAATTTTGGTCCTTTTTATTTCTTTATTTTTGGTCCACGTCTAGCTGTGCAGTGTTCTTCTATTCCTCTTTTACCCGGTTCAGGCAGTCAGTTTCACCTGTTCAACCAGATATTTCCTTTGAAAAGGAAACTTACTTGCACTCAGCATTGAATTTGTATTACCTGATGTGCAAAGTATTTTAAGTTCGATAACAAACTAAGCTCACAAAACTGAGCCATTGATAAATGAAATATATATTCTATGGTGTCATAAGATAACAATTATGCCTTGCTCACGTAGATTCTTTACAAGGCAGTAAATGAAATATTCGGAACAAGCGTAAACTCGCTGCCTTCTTTATAATAATAATAACATGTGGCCCTTCAAAATGAAGATGATAATGATCAAATATTGTATTTTGATAGTAAAAAATGTCAGGGTTTCAAAACCACGCCCACATTAATGCAACATTGGGCCAATACAGGGCCGGTACTCGGGGCCTACAAGCCCGGCCACCAAGTTTCTGCCGCAACTGGGCCAGTATGTACATGCCGGCTCGATGCCATATTCAGGTAGTCTTCAATTGGCCCAATAATGGACCAAGTACGGCACATCTTATCCTGATAAAAAATTTTGGGTTTTTGAATTAAAGGGTATAACAGTGTGTTGAGTGAGAAACAAATCATGCTCACAAAAAGTACCGTTACAATTGAAAATGTCGTCATTGGTCATGTTTTAAAAACCAACAGGGTATTGCGGCATTATTTGTTGCTCTGTGATCTCGTTGAAAAAAAGTTCCAACTATTTCAATGGTTTAACGGGTTAGGCCATTTTAAATCGACTTTCGAAAAGTTTTTTGATACATTCATTGATTTCTCAAAAAGTAAAAATCGCAGTTTAACAAATAACGGTTCAAATGAAAGCCATTATTGGGGGCTAATTGTTGTATCACTATGAAAGGCCTGACACCAATATAAACACTTGTTTCGGTGACCCAAGTTCATGGTAATTTCTGCTCACGCACTTTTTTACAGATGGTCTGGAATTTCATATTTCGGTTTCAGCGATTGCCCGAAAAAGGTGGTATGTTTTTGAAAAGCGTTTCCGCTTGGAATGTAGATATTTATTGTTGCTATTGCTCTTCGCGATTTTAATTTATGCCCTCTTTAGCCGACAATTTTCAATGCATTTTACACAATAGATACGTCGCTTGCATAAATACCACTATTTTTAACAGTATCGTTTTGTTAACCAACATACCATCCAAATTAGTTCTCAAGACTTTGATGAAACCATAGAATCCAAATCGGACTGCATGTGATGAACAGATTTTAAACTAGAATCAAAAGAACCAGCGTAGGCCCTCTCAAAATGTACTTTTTTAAAATATCGCGTTGTGATAAAAAATGACTGCCTTTTCCTTGTTTTTTATAACAAGGAAAAGCTTTACTTACCTCAAACTTTACACGTAGTGTTGTCTCAGTGTAGTGTCCGTTACTGGTTGGTATTATTCAGATTAAGCGATTTTCATGATTTAGGCCTACTATTTACTATTTGCCCACACCGTGTATGAATATATTCCAGAAATGGCGCTGCATTCAGTATCACACTAACGACAAGGTTATACTAAGATGTGTAAGACTTTTTGACACTATATTCACGGTTTCATGGCTATTCAAAGTTATGACAAATTTGGCTGGTTTGCGTTGTTCAATACCATTTCACCCCGATGTGACAGTGACGTCACATCCGGGGTCACGTCAGTATAAAGCTGGTTTCATACCCAGCAAACATTATACAATCGGCCCGATACTGGCTCTATAAAAGCTGCTATAATGGACCAAGAATGGCAGCATGTATTGGTCCGGTACGGTCGTGCACACGGGCATTCGACTGGCCCAATAGATATTGCCAGCACTGGGCCAAAATGGGTTGAAATTGGTCCAGTACAGGTCCAATTTATTCAATACTGTACTGGGCCAATATAATATTGCCAATATATTCCCATTGTGAAACCGTAAGTAAACGGTAATGGTCCAATTTTGGTCCTTTTTATTTCTTTATTTTTGGTCCACGTCTAGCTGTGCAGTGTTCTTCTATTCCTCTTTTACCCGGTTCAGGCAGTCAGTTTCACCTGTTCAACCAGATATTTCCTTTGAAAAGGAAACTTACGGCAAGCGGCAGGAAAGTGTGCTGGGGGCATTATACGAATTTTATTAGGCGCAGTATCACTCGCTGGAGTTCGATGGCGCTGGTGTACATACGCACGCGCTTAAAGACAACGCATAGATGCGCGAGCGAAACAGCTGTTCACAACACGTTGACATCACTGCCACATCGGGGTGAAAAATGGTATAGGTAATAGATGACTATGAAACCTCAAACTCGCCCCTCGATAAAGGTTGGCAATTGAAGCAGGCCTGAGTTTAGCGAACTTTGTCTAGTTTAATGCGATGCGAGTGCAAGCGCCGCTCGGACTGTGAAGGTTTCTGGATACCGAATATGGGTTTAGATTAGGCCTATATCATGTCCTCTAGGCCATCATAATACTAATTATGGCGTGTCCGTCCTAGACTAAATCCTCCAAGTCCTTCAACATCTACGCACGGTCATCGGGTTGTGCTGATAAGGCAACGTGAAGGATTGTGGGTAATAAAAGGCGCCGCAATTCTGGGTCTGGAAGGATTCAGGCTATGTCCGTCCGTCCGTCCGTCTCTCTGTCCGCTCGCTATCGCGTTCGCGCGGTTCGCGTTCGCGCGGTGCACAATCGCGTGTTCGCGGGGCGCTATCGCGTAGTACCAACGCGGAGTGCCGGCGGGAGCAGTGCGTACATCGGAAAGCATTAGGCCTACTTTCAACACATATTTCAATACGGAACGCGTGCATTGGCCTATTTCAGCAGAACATGACTATTCCCGAGGTCCTCCAGAATGGTTAACATTATGATAAAAATAATCTGTTAATAAAATAATCAGGTAAGGCATATAACCCGTAATATTAGGCCTTATTGGGTTGACATTTCTCCCGATTGATTTCATTACTTTAGTAACGGCCTACATCCAATCTAGATACTAATTTCGGGGTATTTTCGGGGTCTTCCAACGTAGTAGCAGGACACTCAGAGATTGGAAGAGGCGAACGATGGGTTTCCAGATTATGGTACCAAAGTAAGCGTCACAGCTACAAAACAGAGTTGTGTCAAGTTGGATCTTGATCATTGAGAGACGGCGAGGCATATAGTAGTTTAATAGGTCAGGGCAGCTATAATAGGCCTATGGGTAACCCGAGAACCGCGAAATCTAGTATAATTTATTTTTGGAAAGGAAAGTGTAATCTCGGAGCTAGTATTCAATTGAGAAGGGATTAGATTTTGTCATAATAATATAGAAATTAATACTTGTCGTCCATAACAAGAAAGAATGCCTCGCGATTTTTTTGATATCCAGCCATAGTATTTTAATTGATCAAACTGAACATGAAGCTATATCTTTACTAGCTTCATGCACTAATTTGCAGACCCGCCCGGCCTTCTACATGTAGTGAGTACCACATTTAGATTGTGTTTACAAGAAATAATAAGCGCTGCCTCCTCGAAATTTCTTATGCCAGCAGCTTTGATGATCAAATATTATCTACAACCCCGCACCTGTGTTCAAGGCCTTTCTTTTATCTATTGACCTCAAAAGAAAGGATTAGAATGATCAGAATGTCGTCCCTGACCCCTTTCCACACATTAATAATGAGTCGGTAAGGGAACGTGCTGCCGTTATACTCCAGCGAGTACGTATGGCCACTATACACAGTTCAATGGCCTTATTGTGACCTGGCGGGCGTTTTAAAAGCACTGTCCCTGAATGCGTGGGCATATTTCCGGGCAAGGAACAATAGAGACCAATTGCCTGGCAATGACGTCACATGTAATCCCAGTCTATAGTGTGATTAGAACATTATAGGCTGGTGGTCACTATAGTACGATCAGTACGAAAAGTCCAATGCGATTATTAATGTATTTTCTAAAATTAAAAGAATTACTTTTTAGCGGGAAATTTTGTAAGTTACACAGCTGAAGTTGTGAACGGGTTGAAAGACTACAATATTACGGCATAAACAAGAATGTCTTTGTTTGGTCGTTATTCCTATAGGCTCATCCCTTAAGGGTCGGGTTTCAAAGTTGCAGTAGCCCATTAGACGCCGTATTCGGTATACACCAGGCACAAAAAGAAACTCGTCAGTTATATTCATCCTTTCTGTTCAATAACTTGATAATTTTGGATTATTCTGAAATATACATTTTGTTAATTGGACTTTTCTTTCTCATTTGACACCCTGCTCGTGAATATTGAGCAAGAATTGACCAAGATATGCGCCTCCAAACTCTCAAACCCCAAAATGAAAAGTTGCCATATTTACGATTCAATTGTGCCTGTTACACTGTGTGCTTTATTGATTGGCCCGTGGTGAATGTGTGCAATACAACGATGCGTTCCCATTGAAAATCGTTGAAAATGCAACTTTTGATTTTGAGGTTTGAGGCTTTGGAGGCGCATATCTTGGTCAATTCTTGTTCGACGAACAGGGTGTCAAATGAGAAAGCAAAGTCCAATTAACAAAATGTATATTTCAGAATAATCCAAAATTATCAAATTATTGAACAGCAAGGATGAATATAACTGACGAGTTTCTTTTTGTGCCTGGTGTAGATTTTAGGATGAGTATTCAATGCGGTATACTTGCTTTATTGTGCGCCTTTCATTCAAACTTATAAGCAGATATGCATATTATTTAAAACAAAATCGCACAATGTGAATGGTGAACGACCAACTTATCCACTATTAACATGGGTGACAAAGATTATTGTACCTGGTAGAGTATCTTCTGCCGGTTCACCTGTTAAAACATAATAAAAAAGTACAAGAATATTTTAAGACAATTTTATGTGGTAATGTGGGTGTCAAAATTGGATAAATGTTATAAATAAATGTATATTGTGCTGCCAAAAGACATTTATCGCACCATAGAACTTTATTGAGGAGTGGACAACAACAACAACAACAAGCAGCTATCATATAGCGCCGTAACATGAGCAACCACGACCTCGGCGCTTTACAAAAAATATCTTAAACTACACATCTTACATTACTAAATAACAAAATAAAACAAAGCAGCATGAAATAAGGTGGAAGAATTAGTCCGGGAATAATTTTTGTTTGGCTCTTGAAAGAAGCAACTGTGATAGAGTTTCTGATGACATTTGGTAAAGTGTTCCATAACATTGGGGCGGCATTTGTGAAAGCGCGATCCCCTTGAGCTGTGAAAGTTCTGTCGTGTCCGGAACGCAGGTTGACAGACGGAATGTAGATGTGAAGGAATGGACACTGGAATGTTGCTTTCAATTGGCAGCCAGATGATACCAAGATTCTAGGTGGTGAATGATTCCATTTGATTTGGATTCGATTTATTGATAATCCAGACAACAACACACAATCAAAATATATTAAAATGTACAAAAAAAAACATCAAACCATAAAGCATCAAACCCGACTCCCATGGGATCCCCCAAAGCGAACCAAATCACTATGAACGGATCTCCAATAGTCTAGTCAGGACGATCTTACAAAACAAAATAAATAAAAAGCACAAAGCAAGAAAAAAGTTTATAGAGTGGAAAAGCGTTTAAACTAATCATAACATTAACGTGGCTGTGTACTGTAGACATTGTTTCTTTCGCGAAATTGAGCTTTTTTGAAATGTATTTACTTTGTTATGTTTTTTATAAATACAAGGAAAGAAAATCCAGATTTGTTAACTCTATTTTAAGGATTTTATTTCACTCGTTTCCACAATTTAAATGGATAGAAAATCTTTGTTGTACCATCAGCGTACATGCGCGAAACAACGCATCGCGTTTTGTCGTCGCGCAATTTGTTAACGCACAGATACGCTACGCACACGCAACGCTTATCTGCATGCGCGGCGCATCTTATGGAAGCACCGCGGAAGCACTGATTTCACAAATATCTAGCGGTCAAATGGCTCCGTTTTAGCTAATAAAATGTGAAATTTTTCAAGTTCTTTCCCCCGATTTAAACATCAAGATATGAATAGATTACGCCCAAACTTCTCAAGGGGATGTGGATTTACCCGATGTTCACGCAATGTATGGTAGAAAAACGAGCAATGCCGCATTCTCCTGTGAGCTTCGATCAAAGTACAAAATGTGACCACTTTAAACTTCAACGACCTTTATTTCAATGTTCATTTTCTTGGTAAAATGAAGATTTAGGTACACGATAACTCAATAAATACAGGATCTATTATAGGTAAGCAATTGTGCTCATCATAAAAAGCATGATCGACTGAAGAAACGGTTTTCTCATTTTTTTTATATATTTTGTTCTATTTCCGATTTTAGGCATCATTTTGTGCAAATAGGCGTTTGTGAATTTTTAAAAGTTCATTTTGATGCCTTATATGGTCAATATCTCAAAAAATAAGGCCAATATCTAAAAACTAAAAAAATAGTTTTTGGAATGGTGCCTCAAGATTAAGAAAAAAATCAAAACAAAAATTTTTGGAAAGATTGTTTTTTTGTTATGATGTACCGAACAAAAATTGCCAAAAGTTCACTTTTTTGTGATTTTCTTCATAGTTGTTGTTTTTACACCAAATCTGTATTTATATTGAGATTCATTGATGTCTTGCCTTATAAAAATGTATCCTTTTATATGTCTTGCGTGAATAATTGCAAAGTTATGGCACTTTTACTACATGCATGTCTGAGAGTACACAGCCTCGTGAAATAAAATCCTTAAAATATTGCAATCTGGATTTTCATTCCTTGTATTTATTTAAAAAAAACATAACAAAGTACAAACATATCAAAAAAACTCAATTTTGCGAAAGAAACAATGTCTAGAGTACACAGCTGCCTTAAAGGCTGTCCTTTGCTTTATTGCAACCAATGAGAAACTGATGTAATTCTAGGAATTCTAAGGGCAAGTCGGGTAGTTGTCTCAGCAGAGTATTGGTCCTGAAGAACATTTGTATAGTTTCAGAGCGCCCAGCTACGCATGATAAGATGGCGGTAGCATTAGACCTATATGTTCGTCGCTCCTGGGATGTAAAGTCATGAACAAACTTAGAAGAGTACTTCACTCTTAGCAAAAAAGGGTTCTTCAAAGTAATATATGGCTCGTTCACGAACCATGTGCGCTAGAAGAACCTTCAAAGGTTCGCTAGAGGTCTCAATGGGGTTCTCGCAGTGAAAATAATTAAGGTTCTTCACAGCTTAAGGGTTCCACAACGAACCCCTATTTAACTTGAAAAGGGTTCCTCATGCATACTTCTATAACGCAGGGCAAACGCTATTAAACACCACGGATTTTATATTTTCAATCAAATACATATAATTTTCTGCCTGTTCACCCTTACGACCGTACCTTTAAGGATAATTACTAGAGTACGTGTCACCATGCTTCAAAGAACCATATTGCAAAGGATCTTTGAAGAACCACAGTATGCCACATATGGGGACAAACTCGAAGATTCAACCAGGAACCTTTTTGATAGGGTTCTACCCCCCCGACAAAAAATGAAAGAAAAAAGTGCCCTCTGACAAAAAATAAAAGGGAAAATCAGGAAGGCAAAGGAAAAGAAAAGGGGCAAGGAGCCCTTTTCTATCGAAATTCTGCCCGAAAATACACAATTTTTCCGCACTACGCGCGCATAGGCCTATTACAAAGGTTACGGCCTTTCTATCCTGATAATCCTTTTGTCTCTATAAGTGCCTCCCTCATATGTATGAGTATTGTCGCACTGCGTACAGACAAGCTGTACTTATTTTTTACTCTGGAACCTAGAGTAGATGAGTGTATTTTGAAGTACAGTCAACATGACCGGGATGAGCCCCTGCTCTTTTCGAATAGCCTGTGACGTTCTTTAACGTGCACACTACATTAATGTGAGAAAATATGCATGTACACGGGACCGACAGCTTAAAGTGCCCTCCGAAGCACTAAGCAAGTAGAGTGAAGTGTCTTGCTCAAGGACACAAAGAGCCGGACCTGGGATTCGAACCCTTGACCCTTGGGTTCACAGTCCTATGCCTTAACCGCTAGGCCACGCTCTCCTCTATATTTTTTTCGTCTGTGCCATAAAATTTTATTTTGCCCCCCCACCAAAAAAGCTGACTACGCCCCTGGTTGTATTTAGGATTCTTTGTCTACTGTGAGTCTCTCAGAATATCCACCAATATATTAATCAACATGATCATGTTTTAATAAAAAGCATTAAAAGCGTTACATCCATCTTACCTTGAAGAGTAAGGCTAATAGTAATCCCGATTCCAGCCAGCACTAGCACAACGGCTATCATGGAAACTGCAAAACACACGACCATTCCGCGGCTTGTACGTGGCTTCCGGTCATTGGAGATACTCGTCAGTGGTACTCGATTGACGCCATCTCCTAGCCACCAATTCTGAAAGGAATCAATGAAAAAATGAACACCCAAATCATTTTAGCTCATAGTGAAATTGCAATAGAAAAAAGAAGAGACGTGGTAGAGCCGGTTGCAGGCCACATGCAGGGCCCGAACCCGATGAAAATTCAAGGCCTCATTTTTAGTTTTTAAAAATAATTTCCCCACCCAACATAGTGGTCCTCCAAAAAGGCACATGTGCTAATGTTTGGCGTTTTTGTCGTTTGGCTTCGGGCCCAATAAAGACGCCAGGATTGACGGTATTCTGTCCAGGAGTTGAAAAGGGATAGTGAGTGGGAGAAAGAGCAAGAGAGAGAAAGAGACAGACATTCACATATACGCCAACAGACATCAGGGCACGGGATATGAATTTGCATTTTGCAGGCTTGTGCATTTGGCACAGGTAGGTCTGGACCATGGATTTTTTATGGAACAAAGCGTGAGTTGCTTACGAGTCCTGAGTTGCGAACAAACATGGGTAAACAAACAAACAAACAAAACAATATAATTTCCCCGGGATAATTTCAAAATAATAAGTAGGAGGATAAGAAGAAGAAAAAGAAGTAAACATTTCAACAATATCACACTCAAAGTAGGCACGTGGAATGTGATTTTTTTTCTTTTGCATTTTGTGAAGAAATGAAAAAATGGACAAAGTGGTATGCAAAATGAAGGGGCAAATCTTCTCGTTCAATTGGTGGCATCGGTATCAATGAAGCGTACATGCTTCTAATGGTAGCCAAAAGCTGGTACATCACTGGTGTTTTAAATTCACTTCATTTTGGAAAGCTTACTATCAACGGATTTCGTTAAAATTTTGGATATGTGTTGCTAGCACATTAGGGAAATAATGTTGACATGTAAAATGGGAATAAGTGGTTCCTGATTCCTTTTATGAATTCATGAACTTGGTGCTCCATCACAACTATCAAAAAACGAACCGGTTAAAATGCTTCTATTTTCAATGTTGAGCTATATTTTGTATTTTTAACTTGCGACATTATTTCACTGAAACTTAATAAGCCATAGGTAACAGGTTACCACAACCACACTGCAGCAATGTTGAAAAAGATTGTATTTTTTGTCACCTATACCACCATATTAGGTAGTTTTCCGTAAGCTTCATTTTTGTGATTTTGGTAACTATTTTATATTCATTTGCCCAATCCATCTCAACTAGGCAATCTAAACTAGGCAATTGTACTCACCATTTACATCCCAAGGTATTTCCTAACAACACATTATAGAAGATACATACATGGTGTAGTATTAAATTGTCTATGTGGAAGAGCTTATCTAATTTATTCAGTGTTATAATCAGTGAGTACATTTCTATAGATAGTATAACAAAGGATTTAATGTATTCTATTCATGTACTCTACTTGAACATGTTGAATAGAATAAATTATGGTTTGTTATGAAACACACATCTGAGTTACTAGGATATAGTAAACAAAAAATATATAGGGCTAAAATGATTTTCTAAAATGGTTTAAAAGCACTTTGTATGTAGAGATATTTTATTAGTTCAGGACCTGAGGTGATTTATATACTTCATAAATTTGCACACAAAAAAAGAAGAGGGGTACTGATGAAAATCAGGGTATTATACCCCCTTACAGGCGCATATTGGAATGTCATCTTTCCCTGGGTAAGATCTGACACCAGGCCAGCCCATGGCCAGCGGGTAACATGAGTAGGTTTGTTTCACCTTGAAGGCATGGATATTCTTGCAAATAGGCTAATTTTCCCCTAGGCCATCCAATATGCCATATACAGTAGGACTACAACTGGTAATCTACTGGTCAGATACTCCTGTTTCCACATCTGTTATTTTTATGTGCTCCGTTAATGCTTTGTGAAAGCCTGATGAACAACTTCACCGAAGAAATGAGGGCCGAAGAAATGAGGGCCGAAGAAAAAGGGGAAGAAAAAGTTCAAGAAGGAAAAGAAGAGGAGAAATCAGAGAAATCAGAAAGAACAAGAGAAGGAAATTGACATTCACAACTAACTTAAATAAAAAATGGAACAACCCAAATCACATAATTAATGGATATCGTTTAATGTTCCGCTATGCTTCTTTTTTTTTTTTTTTTTTGTATCGCCGTTTTCCAGGAACAAATTTAATGTAACACTTTCATTTCATGTTTACTTTTTTCTGTGATCATGTGATTATTCACATGTTACTGATATCGCTCCCATGTACTCATCTAGCGGGTGCCCGCGCTTCCGCGGGGCATATCGCTAGTGTAGAATAAAAACAGGACGAAAAAAACTTTAGGGTTTGGGCTTTTAAAAAAACGTAGAAAGTTTTGTATATTTGTCACCCTCATTAATTATCATGGCATATTGATAATCAAACTATATGGAATAAGTAAGAGCATATTTTGTTAAGGTAGTTCTTTCAGATTTTGCACAAAATATTCCAGAACAGCTCTATACCCTAACCAGAGAAAATAAAGATAGAGAAGCGACAGTCCGTACAATTAACGTGCAGACGGCCTATACCGACGTGAGGACAGAAAATGTGACTCTCGTGCTAGTCTCGGTCGCGGGCCAGACTGTATGCGGTATGAACAACCACATAATTAACTGGTTGTGTAGGAGACTAGCACGAGAGTCACATTTTTTCTGTCCTCTGCTGTCCTCCGGAGTGTCGCGGTCCTGCCCTAACCCCCTACCGACTCAGACGTACCTGATAGTAGACACTCTGATCCATTTAGCTCCCAATTATTGTACACATAAGAGAGCACACACATTCACTATCTCCAAACTTTGCTTCCTGCAATGATCAGAGACAAAATATCAACCTAAATCTTGTTAAAAAAGGACCAAGTTTAATGATTCAAAAGGATGAAATGGATTAATTCACACACATTAGGATGTGATAATAACAATGCGCATTTATATGGGGTATATTATTTTAAGGGTGGGGGCTAATTTTGACAAGTGTCTGGTGAACCTTTTCGGTATTACAAAACAGGAAAACGTTTAAATATGAACAATGTCACATTAGAATTGTAGGCTAGTAATTAATTTAGTAATTTCATTTGAGTTTGATATAATTGCGCGTCATCGCTTCTTTTTAAAAGCATTTCTTGTTGCCTAAAGATTATAATAGACCGCATCAGGTCTTGTGTAGTCACCACACCACTCTTCGCCATACATACATTCTCCCAGCCACATTTCCCTAACATATTAAATTTTAAAAAAAGGAAATTTAGTTCGGCAGAGGCGCCGGCGGGGCTCGAACCCACGCTGCACTGCGCCGCTATAGGTAGGTCTATACATTATCGACATCATCACCAGCGCCTTAGAGCTCCTTACCGCTCGACCACAAGGACTTCTGGTTGTCATCGTGAAAATTTAAACATATAATCGCAACTTCATTACTTCAACATACCACGTGACAAGCAAAGACAGAAAACGTACCATATTTTGGAATTTTATTTGTTTAAAAACATTAATGTGTATTAATAGACTATAAGCCATGCGTCTCTACGGCCCTTAGTTTTCCACTTTCGTTGTCCACTCTTGGGCAGAACATGAAAACACAACAAATCAAGAGTTAAGATATGTCTGAATTGATATCCAAAAAGTTCCCACGTTTTACTTTACTCATTTAGGAGTTATTTGGGGTTAAAAATGTGTTTTTCGTGATTTTTTTCCACTTTTGCCCAAAAATGTCAAATATTAAAATAGCTGTAACTTTCAAAATAAATTGAGTAGATATTTCATTTCTATTGTAGATGTTACATATCACATGGATGTCTAACACTGGTGAATAAAAATGTCACAGCACAAATCTAAAATATAAAAAAATGGCAAAAACCATATTTTTGTTCTATTTTGGCAATTTTTGAGCTAAAAATGTAATTTTTGCATGGGGAAAAAATAAATACATATTTTATTGATTTAAAAAATATGTCATTATGTCAACCTAGTTATTCTGAACAAAAAAGTTAATGATGGTGAATGTCTGTGACCTATAGTTTTTGATCTATGGCCCTTTCAAATTCACATATGGACTATAGCATTTTATGTGAATTTTGATCTCAGGGAGTTGTGGGGTGGATCAGGAATAATAGACAAAGGGATAGGCATAATGTGATGCGATCAAGCAAAATCAGTCGGAACTCGGAAATATCAAATTTTGAGTTTCTGATAGGATAGTAAAAAGCATTTACAAAGCTGGATTTTGCAGAAAACCCCATTGAAATTGAACAACCAGTTCCAAAGATATGAGCGATTAAAGAGTTTCCAAAACAATAGGAATCAAAAGGAAATAGTTCCTTTGTTTGGCTATATCTCAAAATCAATATTTCCGAGTTCCGACTGATTTTGCTTGATCGCATCACATATTTGTGAAATAGGCCTGGTGGTCTATTGGTCATTTAGCATCATTTCGACTTCGGTTGATGTCTACTAGTTTATCGACATGACCAGTCATTTGGGCCAGATTTTAAAAATATAATTCTGGCAATAATTGGTACTGCTGATGGCTTGGAAAATACAGTGGCGTCCATGTTGCGTAGGACTGGACATCAGTTATTTTGGTTTGTCGGTGAGGGATTCCTCGACCACTACTGTTGCCACTGAATTGAAGTGAATCGCCAGTGACTTGAGATGTAGTTTTTGCAACACATTGCAAGTACATTAATTTATTTATTTCTGTAATATTGATATTCTCGCAAATGCTTGTTTTCATAAAATCATAATTGGAATTGAAGTTTATTATAGGGCATTTTGGCATTGTGGCATACAAATGTGTGCTAGTTTTATTTAGGTGGTAAATGTAATGTATATAGAGTGTTTAAGTAGGCCAAAATATTTGATTGTGTGATTGTCATTTGGAAATAAATCACTGTCGTATTTTCTTCATGAAAAATTTGGTGCATTAAAAACGTGTGCCACACCCAAAATTTTATCATTTGTCATGAATGAATTGTGCGTTGTTTATCATGGTTAAATGCATATAATTATGGGTGTTTTCTATATGATATTTGAATTATGTTTTTGCATTTTAGATTTTGGGATATTTGGACATGTGAAATTTTATAGCATCGAAATAAAATTTGTCTTCATGCTTTTGAAATCATATCTTATTAATTTAAATAAATTTGTTTTGCATGGTGTGCTTGTGGACTGTGGACAAATATTGTCGTTTTTCTCTTTCTGTTTGTCCTCAATACAGTGCCACCTTTTTTTCTTTGGTTTGGATTTTTCGTTCGGATTTCACCGTATACAACTGACGACCAGAGGGTATAACTTCATCCGTAAAACAGCAATGGAAAAAAATCATCTTTATGAACTCCAAAGCCAGAATAGAACTTTTACTATATGAACTTTTTAAAAAACTCAATGGATTCTTTTTAACGATCTGATATTCATATAATGGTAAAAGTATAAATTATATATCTTTGAACAAGTTCATTAGGAATGTTGATATCAACTGTGAATTTTGTTCATTTTGAACAATTCCAAGTAAAAACGAAATTTGGTTTACTCACGTTTTTAGTGACGTTTCACCACTACACTAGTGGCTTCATCAGACTGGCAACTCATCACATCTGACTGCTTGCTTTTATAGGCAACAGGATGCACCGTAGAGGGCGTGATGAGTTGGTCAAAGATGTTGTTGAGTGAGTAGGCCACCATGTATGTTTATTATATCTTTGTTTTTTATCTTATTTTGTTGGATAGCCATTAGATAACATTGTCAAATTGTTCTCTCAAAATTTGGGTGACAAACAATTTAGGCATTAACAGTATTATTGAGTTAACTACTAGTATCTAAATTTTAGATAACGCTAGCACTGACAGGTTAGTGCCAAGTTAGCCAATTAGCCTTCAGCTTGATGCGCTACCAATGATCCTGATTTCAAGTTATACCTGCCGGCTTTCCAAATGCCTGCAGAGTATGGGAGAAATGATCCGTGGGATAATCAAGCTTAAAATTTGGCCTCCACAACGTCTGTCATGCGTAAAGAGAGAGCAGGGCCGGATTTACCATTGGGTCAGATGGGCCCGGGGCCCAGCCCCCTCCTATTTTGAGGGTCTAAAATAAAGGTATTTTCTTTTTCATTCTTAATATTGAAATGCTTGAACATAAACAAATAATTTTTGCCAAAAATATGTTGTATTTAAAGGCCCTTTCAGTGATTTCACAGGAACATTAAAAAAATGGAAATTTGTCAGAGTTGCTTAGAAATAAAGAATAAGTCTACAGAATTTCATTAAACCACTTTTCCCTGAATACATCGACAAATTAGTCAAAAACAGAAGTTTTAGAAAGGTTTTCTACTTCAACTCAGATCGACTCGAGAAAATCGAGATTTTCGTACAGTGCGCCACCAATCGACTGGAAAAACTTCCTAGTCCAGTGTTTCTAACACGGGGAAGTAGAGTCTAAATTGATTTAAAACAGACGCTTAATTTTTGTAGTAGAAAACAAAATAAGCAATTAAAGGTCACCGAGGCAAACTAACGGTCAATTCAAATATGAAAAACAGTTAAAATTGTGTATTTTGTTTAAAATAGTAGCTACTGATGTAATAAGTAGTAGAAACAATACGCAACGCGTGTTGGTACGTGGAGAGTGAGCTTCTTTCGATCTCGAGTCGGACTTTTTGTACTGTCAGTATCAAAAGTCCAGAATCATGCAAATGCTTTATTTTGTCTAAAATACACGGCTTTCGACCGAACCACTAGCAGGCTATGTTAGCACATCTATGCCAATTACAAAGGTACCAAAATCTGAATTTTGATGATTTTTACGATCGTCCGGATGAGCAAATCACTGAATGGGCCTTTAATTGCAATTCCTATTACAGTATGGGTCAAATTTTGGCGCCATATATCTGCATCTTAGCTTCTGTAAATGCCAACAGCGTCCGGGGCTTCTCCCTGGACCCCACCAGGGGACCTTAGGTGGGCTCCTGCACCACACTCCGAAAAGCTCGCACTGCGCACCGCTCGCATCTCGCCTTAAGGGCTTTGAACATGCTGGGGGTCTCCAAATTTTGGCCTGGTTCAAGCCCCCCCCCGCCCCCAATCCAAAAAAAAAAATTAAAAATGCTAACTCTCTTACAAATTAAGTAGTACAGAGTTGCGACTTGCGTATGCATTGACCTTAGCTGATGCACAAAAGTTAAATTCCAATTAGGGGTCAAAGGTCATTGGGGTAATTTCCTCAGAACGGCTAGATGGGTGTTCTATTAAACTCTATTAACGGTGCACCAGTATCATACAGAAGTATCAGTATATACTGAGTGATTTGTACCCAGAAGCACACAGTAATACTGATGCCAAGCTAGTACTTTGCGTAGTCTGGTATAGAAGCACACGGGTACTTCCGTGTGCTGGACCCGTTGTTGCTATGCCTATATGCCGTTGCACTGTCCGTTGCCTAATTGATCGAGTGCACTGTTCTTTATGATCCGATGAATTAGTTTTAAAGCAGAGCAGCTCAGAACGACTGGTCTTTTAGACAATTTTAAATTTTAAACGCGTATTTATTGCACGGTTGGCTTGACAGTGATTTGGCTTGGCTCTGGCGAACTTGCATCCCGGGGTACCTTGATCGCAACAAAATTTGGTTTCAAGCCGCCACTATAGGCCTAATAATATTTTGCGTAGGCCCTATATTAGGCCTAATAGCTTTTATTTTATCCGTAGGCCTATTTTAATAAACGACGGGTATGTGTGTATATAGGTCTACCTGTATGTAAATACCGTGTCTTTGTTTTGATACGCGAACGGACAAAAGACCGGATAACCGGATCGAAAATTCCCTTTAATGAGTGGGGCTCACCGGGCAGTGTCGGGGTGCCCATGCAGTCTCATACAGGGTCAGTGGCGTAGATTTCTTGTTGATATTGGGGGGGGGGGGTTGTAATTTTTTTCTTGAAATAGTGTGAATCCGGCACATTTTGGCGACAAAATTGAAGTAAAATAACATATTGAAGTAAAACTGTTGAATTATAGTTCTAAAGTGCAATGAATTCGCGCGAAGCGCGAATAATTTAGCACTTTGGGGGCTAAAACGGCCAAATAATATGAGGTTAATTTGGTCAGAAACACACATACATGTGTCAACATTGGGGGGATGAGTGTATGGAACATCCCCCTAGCAACCCCCCCGGATCTACGCCTATGTACAGGGTCCATACGAATTATCAAGACATGCAGGACGAATTATCGGACATTCGTTTTTGCAAAAATTGGTGGTAACTAAGAGAATAACATAAAAAACTGTCGTGTTGCTATGCAAAATCGATCGCAGTGGCATTGTGGGTAATAAGGACAGTGTGAACCGCGTAATAATATTTCCATTAAAAACCATACGCAGAGCAACATTGCCCCGTTTTCTGCCAACTGCGAGGTGGCCAAGAAATGATTCAGGCTATCTAGATGCACAACAGCGCATAATTTAATAATGATCTTACGAGCTTTTCGTCCCTACGCAGATCTACGCGCCCCATTTACCGCCACTGCATCAAGGTTGGCAGCCAAGAAATTAAGGCTACGACTCGTGAATCAGGTCTTTGCGTCATCACTAAGGTAACGTAGGAAACAGTAGTCTGGTATTATAATAGTCTAGAGTGGTGATAGTGCCTGCGTGGAGACCCGGGGTGCAGACAGTCAGTGTACAATTTCATTATTTATTCTAGGCCTATGAATCGTCTTGAGATTGAGGAATATAGGCTATACGGGAAATGCATTGCACTTTATTTGGTTGAAAACGGTCAACAAATATGGTTAAAACCGGGATTTTTTTCCCGGGCCTTTTTATTGTCAAAACTCAGTGGTAGCGCGTACCGTAACTAACTGGCAGCGCGTTGGTGTTAGTGCGTTGGCGTACAAGGGATGTGACTCGCACGCACGGGGCGCATATGCATAGGCCAACTTTCCGTGCCAGAGAAAAGAAAAGAAAGTAGGACAAAACTGAAAAGGTAGGCCTACTATGGATGGGTTATGGGTACAGGGTTGTGGATTAGAGTAAATAAATAAATAAATCTATATAAATAAAAGGAAGACGCATATGCATAGGCCAACTTTCCGTGCCAGAAAAGAACAGAAAGTAGGACAAAAAGGGGTACTGGGTTTGGTTAAGAGATTACCAAGATGATAAAAATCGTAAGGATACGGGAGGAAGGAAGGAACCTAAAAAATGAAAGAATAAATAAATAAATAAATAATTCATGAAAAAAGGAAGCTAAAATAATGAGAACAGAATTAAATACAAACGGGAAATCACAAGCTATAACTTAATAAGCAGGAAATATGAAAAATGGGAACAAAATAATAGGAAAAAAAAATGTAAGCATGGTAAGTAAGGGTAGATTTATAAAATAATGCATGGGAACGGGGTTCAATAATAAATAACATGGGAACGGAAAATCACAAGCTAAGCAGCATATATCTATTGGAACAAAATAGATTTATGTAGAAGAAACTGAAAAGAAAGAAAGAATAAAAAAGAATAGAAAGGGAAGACAAAAAAGATACGGGTATTATACGGGTTACTAAATGAAACGGGAGCAAAATAAAGAAGGAAAGAAAGAAACTAATCAGAAAATATTAGAAAAATGAAGCCAAAATAATGAAAACAGAATTAAATAAATAACATGGAAACGGGAAATCACCAGTTAAGCAGCATAAAAAAGAAGCTAAAAGGGAAACGTAAGAAAGGACAGATTTAGAAAATAATGGGAATGCGGTTATAGGCCTAAATAAATAAATAACATGGAAACGGAAAATGCCAAGCTAAATAGCAATTTTTTAATGGGAACAAACTAGACCCATGTAGAAGAAACTGAAAAGAAAGAAAGAAAGAAGCTAAATGGAAATGCAAGAAGGAACAGGTTTAGAAAAATAAAATTTACCTTTTCAATGATTCTACCTTTTCAGTAATTCCTCCTGTTTTAGTGATCGCTCCCATTTACTCATCTAGCGGGGACCCGCGCGAAGCGCGGGTATCCCGCTAGTATAGAATAACATAGAATGGCAATTATTAGGCCTATTTATCGATTTATTATTATAGACTGATAAATAAATAAATAAATATGAATAAAGAGTATTATTTATCGATTAGGCATAATTATTATTGATTAATAAATGTATAAATAAATTAATAAATTAATAAATGAATAAATTCATTTATTTATTTATTTACATTTATTCATTTATTTTATTATTTATTTATTTTATTTAGTCACTCAATTAATCACTTATTTTGATCTAAACAATAGTATTTTGATTGTTATATTAATTGATTTATTGATTACTAAATGTGTATCTATTTATCATTTTTATTTATTCGTTTCATGTATTGATTAAATAAATTTATTGATATATTTATTTATTTATTTAATTAATTAATTGATTAATATATTGATTGATTGTGTGAGTCAGAAAGAGAGTTTGTGAGTAGGGTGAAGTATCAAGTTGATTGATAAGCTGATTGGATTTATTCATTTGATTTTTTTAAATATTTTGTTTTCACTCATCCACTCATTTATTGATTAATTTATCTATTTATTTATAAATTTTTACTTATTTATATATTCATTTATTTATCTATTTACTTATTCGTTAATTTAGTTTAGTTTGATTTCGATCGATTAATCGATTGATTGATTGTTTGATTGATTGATTGATTGATTGATTGATTATGTGAGTGAGTGAGAGAGATGGATAGATTCAGAGAGGGGGAGAGTAAGGTTGGTGAATTATCAAGTTGATTCGGATTAGTTGATTGGATTAATCCATTCATCGATTGCTTGATCTATTGATCGCTATAGGTAGGTTGATTGGTTAAGTAGGTGATTTAATAGGTGAGTGAGTAAATGGGGGTCATTGAGCAGTATAGGAAGTGATAAGCAGTTCAAAGTAAGCCTACATTACGTGAAGGGGTGAATGGATAAGTTCTTTCTTTCTCCTGGCTTGGGACAACTGTCCACCGTCAACCCCACCCCAACCCCACCCCACTGAAGGTAAGTTGTATGTTGTACTGTTTGATACATGTTTTTATTTGGAAGGGGCCGCTGCGGATGACTTATGACCCCACCTTCCTTGCTCTCGACCCAGCTGCTTCAGCTCAGCAGTGATAATTTAGGAAAGCTGCTCCCATAAATAGTGTTATAGGGACACGGGGGCACCGTGCCCCCCCCCCCCATCGATCTGGAATTTAAAAAAATCCCATGGCGAATTTGCTGCCCCCCCCCCCATTAGATCCTTTGCCCCCCCTCCAAATCATGGTCGGTACCCCCCCAATCTGGTTCAGTGATGATACAAAAAAATAGAAGCTAGTTGTAGCCTAAAACCCGTTATGACCATGTAAATGTTTTAGTGCCTACTCTTATAATCACACCTTGCTTCCCATAAATTATATATGATATCCGCTTTTACATGTTTAATATATTTGGAAGGGGCATTCGGGAAAAGCTTTCTGATTGGGACCCCCACCCCCATACAAATTACAATTGCTCTCAATCCATCTTGTTCGATAATGAGCCTAAAGCACGCTATCCATGTTAAAGTTTTAGCGTCTTCTCTTATTTGGACATATCGCTTCCCATAAATTATAGTGTTCACTTTTATTTCGATGGGGCATTAGGGAGAATGACTTCTGACTGGGAGGCCCCTCCCCCACACACAATTGCTCGAGTCAATCCATCTGGTTCAGTGATGAAACAAAAACATGGAAGTTGTAGCCTAAATCCCGTTATGACCATGTAAATGTCTTAGTGCCTGCTCTTGTAATCACATGTTGCTTCCCATGAGGCCCAATGTCCACTTTTACATGTTTAATTTATTTGTGAAGGGCATTAGGGGAAAAGACTTAGTGACTGGGACCCCCGCACCTCACCCACCACCCCCTGCACCTCACCCCCCCACACACACACACACATTGCTCTCAATCCATCTAGTTTGATGGTGATACAAAACACTGCATTTTGAGCCTAAAGTACGCTATAACCATGATAACCATGTTAAAGTTTTAGAGCCTTCTCTTATTTGGACATCTCGCTTCCCATAGATTAGGCCTATAGTGTTTACTTTTTTTTTTTTCGATGGGGCTTAGGGACAATGACTCAAGGGGGGGGGGGGGTCCCCTCCCCCACACACACAATTGCTCTCAATTCATCTAGATCAGTGATGATACCAAAAAAATGCAATTTGTAGCCTAAAAAAATCATCTCGAGTCAATCCATCTGGTTCAGTGATGAAACAAAAAAATGGAAGTTGTAGCCTAAATCCCGTTATGACCATGTAAATGTTTTAGTGCCTACTCTTATAATCACATGTTGCTTCCCATAGGCCTATTAAATGTCCACTTTTACATGCTTAATTTATTTGTAAGGGGCATTAGGGGAAAAGAATTCTGACTGGGGACCCCCCCCCCCCGCACCTCACACACACACACCCACCCACCCCCACCCACACACAATTGCTCTCAATCCATCTAGTTTGATGGTGATATAAAACACTGCATTTTGATTTTTGAGCCTAGTACGCCATAACCATGATAACCATGTTAAAGTTTTAGCGCCTTCTCTTATTTGGACATCTCGCTTCCCATAGATTATAGTGTTTACTTTTTTTCGAGGGGGCATTACGGACAATGACTCAGAGGGGGGATGCCCCCACACACACAATTGCTTTCAATTCATCTAGATCAGTGATGATACCAAAAAAATGCAATTTGTAGCCTAAAGCCCCTTATGACCATGTAAATGTTTTAGCGCTTGCTCTTATTTGGACATGTTGCTTCCCATAAATTGTATATTATAATGTCCACTTTTACATGTTTAATTTATTTAGAAGGGACATTAGGGGAAGTGACTTCTAACTAGGGACCCCCCCACACACACACACACACAAAATTGCTCTCAATCTAGTTCGATGATGATACAAAAACTGCATTTTGAGCCTAAAGCACGCTATAACCATGTTAAAGTTTTAGCGCCTTCTCTTATTTGGATATATCGCTTCCCATAAATAGTGTTCACTTTTATTTTGAGGGGGCATTAAGGGACAATGATTTCTGACTGGGGGACCCCTCCCCCACACACAATTGCTCGAGGCAATCCATCTGGTTCAGTGATGATAAGCCTACAAAAAAGTGGAAGTTGTAGCCTAAAACCCGTTATGACCATATATATGTTTTAGTGCCTGCTCTTATAATCACATCTTGCTTCCCATAAATTATAATGTCCGCTTTTACATGTTTAATATATTTGGAAGGGGCACTAGGGGCAATGACTTCTGACTGGGACCACCCCCCTCACACACACACACACAATTGCTCTCAATCCATCTGGTTCAGTGATGATGGAATGTTTTCTTTTATAATACTTTTTAGTTCATCCCTGTTTGAACACAGCTATACGTATAGGGCAACCGGGCTATAAAAGATAAGAGCGCCCTCGTTAGGCCTCGTATATTATCATCGCCAAATACGCAGTTCTATTGCATGTAAGCGTGTCAATGATAGACGTGACGCGGTTCTCTATGTAGCAGATTGCAGAAAAAAGTTTTTTTAAGGGATGGTCTTGTTAAACACTCCAGCTACGAAATTTTTTGCATGCCCTAAATTGATTTTTGAACATGCACGGGTGGGATAATGGGAATGCCGCGCAATTATTATAAGCCCTGGGGATGGTTAATTTTTGTAGCTCTTATTTGGACATGTTGCTTCCCATAAATTATAATGTCTGCTTTTACATGTTTAATTTATTTGGAAGGGGCTTAGGGGAAATGATTTCTAAATAGGGACCCCCCCACACACACACCCATCCCCCCCCCCCACACACACCCCAGTTGTTCGGTGATGATACAAAAAACTGCATTTTGAGCCTGAAGCACGCTATAACCATGTTAAAGTTTTAGCGTCTTCTCCTATTTGAACATCTCGCTTCCCATAAATTACACTGTTCACATTTATTTCGAGGGGGCATTAGGGACAATGACTAATGACTGGGTGACCCCCCCCCCCCACCGCCACACACACACACACAATTGCTTTCAATCCATCTGGTTCAGTGATGATACACAAAAATGCAATTTGTAGCCTAAACCCCATTATGACCATGTAAATCTTTTAGCGCTTGCTCTTATAATCACATCTTGCTTCCCATAAATTATAATGTCCGCTTTTATATGCTTAATTTATTTAGAAGGGGCATTAGGGAAATTACTTCTGAAGGGGACCCCCACCTGAGACGAATTCGTCTCAGCCCCCCCCCACACACACACCCCCAACCCCCGTTCGGTGATGATGACCATGATGCATTTTGAGCCTAAAGCACGCTATTATAACCATGTTAAAGTTTTAACACCTTTTCTTATTTGGACATCTCGCTTCCCATAAATAATACCCTTATAATAGTGTTCACTTTTATTTCGAGGGGGCATTAGGGACAATGACTTATGACTGGGGACCCTCCCCCCACACACACAATTGCTCTCAATCCATCTGGTTCAGTAATGATAAACAAAAATGCAATTTGTAGCCTACAACCCCTTATGACCATGTAAATGTTTTAGTGCCTGCTCTTATAAATCACATGTTGCTTCCCATAAAATATAATGTCCCCTTTTACATGTTTAATATATTTGGAAGGGGTATTAGGGGAAAGACTTCTGGCTGGGGACCTCCCCCCCCCCCCGCACACACACACAATTGCTCTCAGCCCATCTAGTTCGGTGATATGATACAAAAAACTGCATTAAAGTCTTAGCGCCTTCTCTTATTTGGACACTTCACTTCCCATAAATTATAGTGTTCACTTTTATTTCGAAGGGGCACTAGGGGCAATGACTTCTGACTGGGACCCCCCCCCCCTCACCCACACACACACAATTGCTCTCAATCCATCTGGTTCAGTGATGATGGAATGTTTTCTTTTATAATACTTTTTAGTTCATCCCTGTTTGAACACAGCTATACGTATAGGGCAACCGGGCTATAAAAGATAAGAGCGCCCTCGTTAGGCCTCGTATATTATCATCGCCAAATACGCAGTTCTATTGCATGTAAGCGTGTCAATGATAGACGTGACGCGGTTCTCTATGTAGCAGATTGCAGAAAAAAGTTTTTTAAGGGATGGTCTTGTTAAACACTCCAGCTACGAAATTTTTTTTATTTTTTTTATTGATTTTTGAACATGCACGGGTGGGATAATGGGAATGCCGCGCAATTATTATAAGCCCTGGGATGGTTAATTTTGTAGCTCTTATTTGGACATGTTGCTTCCCATAAATTATAATGTCTGCTTTTACATGTTTAATTTATTTGGAAGGGGCATTAGGGGAAATGACTTCTAAATAGGGACCCCCCCCACACACACACACACACCCATCCCCCCCCCCCACACACACACACCCCAGTTGTTCGGTGATGATACAAAAAACTGCATTTTGAGCCTGAAGCACGCTATAACCATGTTAAAGTTTTAGCGTCTGTATCATATTTGAACATCTCGCTTCCCATAAAGTACACTGTTCACATTTATTTCGAGGGGGCATTAGGGACAATGACTAATGACTGGGTGACCCCCCCAGTGTTTACTCTCTCTGGAAATTGAGTGCGCCAAATGAAGCATTTCTCCCCAAAATTGACTCAATTTTGTCTCAGTAATTCCTCAAATTGACTAATTGTAATACAGCATTGCAAATTGTTGTGGGCCAAATATAATTTTCACTGGGCCAAATTTGAGACATACAGCCTCTGAGTAAACACTGCCCCCCCCCCCCCCACCGCCACACACACACACACACAATTGCTTTCAATCCATCTGGTTCAGTGATGATACACAAAAATGCAATTTGTAGCCTAAACCCCATTATGACCATGTAAATCTTTTAGCGCTTGCTCTTATAATCACATCTTGCTTCCCATAAATTATAATGTCCGCTTTTATATGTTTAATTTATTTAGAAGGGCATTAGGGAAATTACTTCTGAAGGGGACCCCCACCTGAGACGAATTCGTCTCAGCCCCCCCCCTGTTCGGTGATGATGACCATGATGCATTTTGAGCCTAAAGCACGCTATAACCATGTTAAAGTTTTAACACCTTTTCTTATTTGGACATCTCGCTTCCCATAAATAATACCCTTATAATAGTGTTCACTTTTATTTCGAGGGGGCATTAGGGACAATGACTTATGACTGGGGGACCCTCCCCCCCCACACACACACACAATTGCTCTCAATCCATCTGGTTCAGTGATGATACACAAAAATGCAATTTGTAGCCTACAACCCCTTATGACCATGTAAATGTTTTAGTGCCTGCTCTTATAAATCACATGTTGCTTCCCATAAAATATAATATCCTCTTACTGTAGTAATAATTAAAGAAAAAGGTTTTTTAAGGGATGGTCTTGTCAAACACTCCAGCATTCGCATAATTGATTTTGAACATGCACGGGTGAGATAACGGGAATACTAATTATTATGAACCCTGGGGAGGGTTTAATTTTTTGTTTGGGGGGGGGGGGCCTTTTTGGGCATACATTAATTAACGGATCACCTTTTAAATTGGGGGGGCGTACAAAAACATTGATTTAGATGCAAAATGTCATCCTCTCATTATTCATTTTTTGACCATTAAAATATTTCTGCAATTATAAAGGGGGGGGGGGCAAAGATTTTTTGGCAGGCCGAGAGGGGAGAAAGTATTTTTGGCAGCAATTTTTGGCACACCTTTTGAAAACACCCATCATTATTGCACAGCCCCTAAACATAATATCAATGATTTTTTATTTTGTCTGTGATTTGTAATGTTACTATTGTATGTGAGTTTTTGCTATTATTGACAAGACTCAGTGGCATAGCCAGGGGAATAGAGGGGAACTAGCCTCCCTGCTCCCTGGATGCTGGCCGCCGAAATTTTTCTGATACCAGAATCTTAACTTTGATAGTGGGTGTCAGGAGGGAGAAAGTCAATTGTGTCATTCACATACAAGTATGTAATTATGTATAGCTTCAGGCCCATACGCTGGATTTAGTTTGGGTGTGGATGTGGTACTTCCAAAGAGGCTGCGGATCTTTGAATTAAAAGTGCGCTTGTAAAAATTGGGACTTAAACCCCACTAAAATTATCAAACTTTTTTTCCCAGTTTTGGACCATTTCATTGAAAAATGTGGACTGTTGTGGATTTTTATAAAGAGAAATTATTGTAAAACACAGAAAGACGATGCGGTGATTAAGAAAACTTTCACACAGATACTGGCAACGGGACCCAGGACCTTAAAATGAAAGACCTGTTTAGAAGTGACACTACAAATAGTAGAATGTAAGCAGATACAAGTTTGCATTATATTCCCTTCTTTATTTTGTTCTTAAAAACCCACAAGGGGCATACAAATATGTTGAGTATAATACTTCTTAGGCTTAATTTCAAAATGTTTGAACCAAACTTATAATAAGTACAGGTTCTACGTAAAGTTTGTACTAATAACTTATGCAAAATGAGTATGTTTTATTTAAATGAAACTTTAAATGAGGTATGATTAGGAACACTATAAAGTATGGGCAAACACATTACCTTAAGGTGGTACTACACCCCCTGATAAATTTTGTGACTAATTTTGCATTTTTCTCAAAAATAACTTTACACTGTTAACAAAAGTTATGTATATTATAGGGGAAAGGAATCCAATTACCGGTACTTCACTGAAATTTCAGTGATTCAATACAAGTGGTTCATTATATATGTTAAGAAATGAGGTACATTCTAGCGGTACCTCTTTTCTTATCATAAATAACGTACCGCTTGTCTCGAGTCACTGAAATTCCAGTGTAGTAACTGGATTCCTTGCCCTAAAGTATATATAACTTTTGTTACCAGTGTGTTATTATTTTTAGAGAAAAAATGCAAAAAATAGTCACAAATTTATCAAGGGGTATAGTGCCACCTTAAGCAACAAAAAAATAGTTTGATTTACTTGTCCTCCATCCACCAACCGACCCAAAATTGGCCAAAATCAGGGTCAGCCCTTTAAAAACAATCATCATATTCTGTTTATGTACCAATACCCGACACTACATTTTATAAACATGTAATTTATAACCAGTTAAAACGGGAATGATATAGAACTACAGAATATCATGATAATATTATGTGATGTAATCTGTGAAAACCCTTCACATGGCAACATTTTGCATTTTGTACACAAAAAACATGGAAATATAGATCTCGTTTTAGAACTTTTTCATTTTGTACCTGTGATTTCAATGTCAAAGGTTATGAGCAAAGGATTGAAAAAAAGATTTAGCCTTTATTACCTTTATAAAACAAAATAGGATAATGCAACATACAAAGGCTTTTCACAAATCACATCAAATCAAAACAATCACTCTTTTTATATTTGTGCTATTTTTCAACAACATGAAATATTGAAATACACATTACCACTGTATAAACATTCAACTTTATTTCTTAATGTAAAGTGTGCCAAAGTTTGGGCATCAACGTCTAGGCCTTGTGCCTGTGCGTAGCGCCCTATAAATCTCTGCGCTTTTTTTAAATATACAATCCCAACAAACACAATGTTTCTACATATTCGTTTAAGGTTATATGGTTAGAAAAGGTTGCGACAATGTTGAAATGTTGTTGCCGGGTTATATAAAGGCTATAAAACGTTTTCATATTAACATTCACAAACGTTTCGAAAACTTACTGCAAAACATTCTAACATAATGTTATTTAAATGTTGCAAACATTTTGACATTTATGATATTGTAGTATTTTTTCATACACACATTTTAAAACGTTTTCATGTCCTTTATAAAACGTGACATGTTATTCAAAACATTTTGACCAAAACCCAAAATAAAACCCCTTTAAAATAGGGTGCTTCTTTTTTTAAAGTCAAGTAATTGGTTAGTGTTATCCCTGTTGTCTTGATATGTTTTGACTTTAACACTAATCCCAGCAAAAGTGTAAAAAAAAACTAAAATTGTTAATAAATTTATTTGAAAGTGAAGGATAAGTCGATAAAATTGTCATTTGGTATTTTTGAAATGAAAAATTTGGCAAAAACGAAGAAAACGGCAGTATTGACAAAGTTCCATTCAAATACATGATAGCTAATTTATATACTGTCAGTAAAAAAATTACAGATTCGTGTAAATGTCTTATTTTGTTTCAAATAGACAGCTTTTGGCTGAACTACTAGCATGCTACGTTAGCACATCTATGACAATGACAATGGTACCAAGATCAGAATTTTGATGATTTTTAAGATTGTCCTGATGAGCAAATCACTGAATGGGCATTTAATCATCCTTGATTGCCTCAAAATGGGAGTAGTCATTTAAAGGGGTATTTTGTGATTTTGGCATCCTCTTTTTAGGGTACAGTTCAACAGATATCCACAAAAAAGCAGATTTCAGTTGATGCAGACTGCATGAGAATTTGACACGTTATGCATAATTACATGTATTACAGTGCACCATAGACTATATGTGTTGTAATTTGGGGCTGTCCGGATATACAAATTGGGCGATGTCATCAAACAATCCAATCTGCAAGAAAACTTATGCACACAAATTATGATGGAGTCCCAGATTTCTCTTTTGGAGTAAGTTGGGAGGATGTGTATTACAAATGTCTCTTTAAGCCATTTTGTCATCATTATGGGGCTAAAATTGAGCAAATTGTTCTTGAAATTGACTGAAATAATGAGGTCCTTTCGATCTTTTGGCAACAATCATGTGTATGTGCCATCATTGAATGACTGTGGGCCACCAAACACCCCTTCCCGCTTTTGGATTTTCCTTCACCATGTTTTCAGTTATCTCAGCTATCATAATCGGCTTGTGCTTGTTTGCCATTAATCGGGTGATGGGTATAGGCATAGGTCAGTCAAAGGTCAACATGGTGATCAAGTGTCCAGATTTCAACAAAAATGCATGGTCTCAAATTAGTTGTCATGTAAAATAAAGTCAAATAAGGAATAGTTCGCTTTGTCTAGAATGCTTTGTTTTTACTGCCTAAATTTATGATTTGATCAACCCTGTATAGGGCCTATTGAACATGACCTATTTTGTAATGTTTGCTACATGTACGTATCAAAACATCCTAAATGGTAAGAACTACAAACCAATTTGGGATAATTTTTGTTGAAATCAGAGCACTTTTACATTTTGTATAGTTTGTGGCCAAAATAACTGACCATAATTATACTGGCTTTGACTTTTCTGTTTGTAACTCTAGAATGGTATGTTGCAGACAGGTCAAACTTTTTTCTGAATCCTTCACATGAGAGGAATACTAGTACGGTTTTTAACAAAATTTAGAAATTTGACCCCTGCGTTGACCTTTGAGCGACCTCTACACTATACCAATCACCAGATTAATGGCAAACAAACACATTATGATAGCTGTGGACCTTTGCCAATAGAAAAACATGGTGGATGGAAATCCCTAAAGAGGGGTTACAAATTGCTCCATGCTCTAACACATCCATAAATTTATAATACTATTAAAAACTAATTTGTAAAAAAGCCATGTTTTTGAAACCAGATATTTTGGCATTATTTGTAACATTTACACATGTCCCAACTTACACCTTAATTGAATCAGCCAAATTTGTTGTGGGCAGTGTTTGTAGGTCAATGTGAACAATTTGAGTCATATTACAACTTTAATTCCCCTATATATAAATCCATGTTAAACGGCCAAAATAGCCAGTGTGGTTTCTTTCACTTTACCTTGTTATTTCAGCATAAAATGGACAGAAGATCTTTCTGACAGGTATTATTAGCATTATTTTTAATAACAGTGTTTTGGTTCAAGAATAACAAAATTAAAATTTGACATTAATCGTACATTATGGCTTTAAGAAGCGCAAATACTTCACAGATAGTGCTGAAGAATTTGCCCTTTTTCAGTTTTTAGGGAAATTAAGAATAAAAAGCACATCTCTAAACCAGTTTTCTGAAAATTGCAGCCCAAAGTTATACCCAAAAGCCTGAAAATGCACCCTAAATCTGCTGCACATCTACCCACCTTTCCACTAAACACACCCCCTCCCAGTGTTGTAGGTCTCGATACCAGATCTCGGTCTCGAGACCATCTCAAGACCTGGTTTTGCAGTGTTTCGGTCTCGGAACTTAAAACTCTCGGTCTCGGACCTCAAAAGTCTCGGTCTCGAACGTTTTTTAGTTCGAGACAAGAAGAACATGAAGAAAAAGATATGATTTTCTGTTGTTGTTCATTACTTATTCCTTACCCTATGGGGGATGTGCCGCAAACATGGGTAGCATTTTTAGCCTTTTGGTATATCGATGACCCCTTTTTCTAGGCCAAATTTGAAATTTTCCCAAAATTTAAAAGGAAGATTATAAAAATTAAGACAAATTGTGTTAAATTTGGGTCCAAATTTATCAAAAACTTGGTACATTGATGAGTCCCCTTTCAAATTCTCAGCGACAAATCCTTACCCCAACCAAACTTGAGTATCACCGGAATTAAACCAAGGTCTTGGTCTCGGAACTTAAAGGTCTCGGAAGGGGTGGTCTTGATCTCGGAAGGTTTGGTCTCGGTCTCGGATGGGCAGGTCTTGGTCTCGGACATAGAGGTCTTGACTACAACACTGCCCACTACCCCAACCCATCCCCCTGGCTTGCCACATGAGAGTGAAAGTCCATACGGACAAAGTACGCTAACTTCGTTAATTTTAACTGCTGCATCCTCCCTTTATGAGATTGTTTCATGTTTGCACTTTGTACAATATATTATCATGTATTCTTGTTCAAAAATACCCAAATCCTAAAGGTGCCTGTAAAGGCTCATTCAGTGATTCTTTCATCGGGAGGATCATAAAAATCATCATCATTCAGGTTTTGGCACCTTTGTCAGTGTCATGTGCTAACATAGCCATGTAATAAAGACAAAAGAAGACATTTTACACAAATCTGTAATTTCTCTACTTCAGTAGAGAAAATAGCTGCATGTATTTAAATGGGGCTTCCCAGCTTCAACTTTGTCAATACTGCTGTTTTCTTGTTTTTTTGCCCAATTTTTCATTTCAAAAATTGAATTACTTATCCTTCCACATTTAGGCAAATTATGAATAGTTATAATTTTTTTACACATATGCTGGAATCACTGAATGGGCCTGAATTAAATACAAAGACACATAGAAAATGTTTATTACTCTAATAGTCTATTTGGCTTCCTTGAGAGAGAGTGATGTCAGAACTTTGTTGGAGTAAAATTTACATCATGCGAACAGCGAGCACAGATGTACCACCTTTAGTGATTGCACCTGTAAACACGTATTTCTTTGAGTCACTGTATGCACGATTTAATACCACATGTATGCACACACTGATATCACTTTCTCGAAGCCAAAGGACTATTAGCTTATTGGTCATAATCATAGACTGTAGTAGATAGCTATGGGCGGCCGTGAGGGCCAAAAGGGTCTCAAAACCACACAAGGGTCTCAAAAGTACAATAAGGTCTCAAAAACACAAAAAGGTCTCAGAAATAAACACACAACAAGGTCTCAAAAGTATAATAAGGTCTCAAAAACACAGAAAGCTCTCAGAAACAAACACACATTAATATCTCACTAGCAAAATACCAACAGAGAAAGGTCTCAGAAGCAAACACACAACAATGTCTCAATATCTCAATAGTATAATATGGTCTCAAATACAGAGAAAGGTCTCAAAAACAGAGAAAGGTCTCAAAAACAGAGAAAGGTCTCAAACACAGAGAAAGGTCTCAAAAACAGAAAAAGGTCTCAAAAACATGTTATGGTCTCAAAAACACGTCTCAAAAACACACGTTATGGTCTCAAAAACATGTTATTGTCTCAAAAACACGTTATGGTCTCAAAAACATGTTATGGTCTCAAAAACACTTTATGGTCTCAAAAATACGTCAAGGTCTCAAACCAGGTATTACAACCGACCGTTATATGTGCAGTACTGCACACATCAGCTTGCAGTTTCGCATGCGAAACTACACATTCCGTCACACACTTCCGCATGAGGAACTACATATCCCAACTTGCATTTCCACATGCGGTGATGCAGGTCGGGATGCGCAGTTCCGTATGGGGAACTGCAATATTTTTGGTGCATTTCCGCATGGGGAATTGCAATATTTTTGGTGTATTTCCGCTGGTGAACTGCAATATTTTTGGTGTATTTCCACATGGGGAACTGCAATATGTTTGGTGTATTTTCGCATGGGGAACTGCAATTATTTTGGCATATTTCCACATGGGGGAACTGCAATTTGTTTGTGGCATTGCCGCATGCAAAAAAAAAAAGCGGAAATGCACCAAAATGTTGCAGTTCCCCATATGAAACTGCACATCCCGATGTGCATCACCGCATGTGGAAATGCAAGTTGGGATGTGTAGTTCTGCATGCGGGTGTGCGTGACGGAATGTGCAGTTTCGCATGCTGAACTGCAAGCGGATGTGTGCAGTACTGCATGCGGTACTGCACATATAACGGTCGGTTGTAATACCTGGTTTGAGACCTTGACGTGTTTTTGAGACCATAACATGTTTTTGAGACCATAACGTGTTTTTGAGACAATAACATGTTTTTGAGACCTTTTTCTGTTTTTGAGACCTTTCTCTTTGTTAAGGACCTTTCTCTGAGACCTTTCTCTGTATTGAGACATTTCTCTGTTTTTGAGACCTTGCTCTGTTTTTAAGACCTTTCTCTGTTTTTGAGACCTTTCTATTTTTGAGACCTTTTCCATTTTTGAGACCTTTCTGTTTTTGAGACCTTTCTCTGTTTTTGAGACCTTTCTCTGTATTTGAGACATTTCTCTGTATTTGAGACCTTTCCCTGTTTTTGAGACCTTATTTACTATTGAGACATTGTTGTGTGTTTGTTTCTGAGACCTTTCTCTGTTTTTGAGACCGTATTGGGCTGTTGCGACATTACTGTGTGTTTGTTTCTGAGAGCTTTCTGTGTTTTTAAGACCTTATTATATACTTTTGAGACCTTCAGTGTGTTTATTTCTGAGACCTTTGTGTGTTTTGAGACCTTATTGTACTTTTGAGACCCTTGTGTGGTTTTGAGACCCTTTTGGCCCTCACGGCCGCCCATAGATAGGCCTTATATTGGCCAGACATTTTTAAAACTTTGCAATGAGTTTTAGTAAACATTCAAACGTACAGTATTGGGGTTTGTACATGTACATGAGGTCAAATTTATGAAATTTGCTACACAAGTAACATTTGTACAAATGTACTCCAATTGATGCTTAAAGCAATTGTCCAGTGTTTCCCTGACAAACTTCCATTTGATAGTCTTAATTCACTGTTTTTGCAATATTTTGGCCATGTTGAGCTATAATTAGTGAGCATCTGCACATCTCAGCTTTAGGGACAACAATCCATTTTCCAATCCAAAGAATTTAAAGATGGGAGCTTTTTTCTTGTATACTCGACACAACCACCTTACGTGTGTCAAATGTGATGACGAATCCATCAGCCACCTTTTTCTTTTTGTCCTGCTTCAAGATCTCCTCTTTCCCGACCTATAATACACAATGATGCTCTTGCTGTCTACCTGGAATGACCTGTCTCCTCTTAGGGTATGGCTTATCTCCAATTACATCACACTTCATTTCCTCCAATTATGACTGGGCTGAAAATTGAGAATGTTAAAATATGAGAACATAAATTGAACTTCTGTTTTATAAGAGCTTAAAAACAAACTAAAGCAGTAGCAACTGACAAGTAGGGAACTTTGGATGAATCTAAGAAAGCAGTGTTGCCAAAAATTTTGCTGTGTCAAAGCGTAGCGAATTGGTTTGCCAGGCTGCAAGGAATGACTCTCAAGGAGCCCAATTTTAAGATTCCAACATAAGTGCCCAATATCAGATATATGGGCAATTCACCCGGATTTAGAATGTAAATCACCCAATTGAGCGGAAAAGCAATTCACTTAAAGACATACGGTTCATGGGAAGTTACCGACCAAACAGTGGCGTAGCCAGTGGGGATCAGGGGCGGCCCCCCGCTTGTCATGGCCGTCGGTTCATGTAAGGCCGTCGGTAGACGAAAGGCTTTTTTGGTGAAAAAAATTGGGTTAACAATAGAAATTTTTACCCAATAACTTGAAAGTTTGTAAAAAAATGATGAAAATTGTGAAATATACATAAAAATTTAGTGTTTTGCGCCCATTATCCTGGCTACGCCACTGCCAAACAATCAATGGTCACAAAAACCCATTGTCATTCCATTTTGGAGCTTCAGAGACTAAAATCTTCAAAATTCGGTTGAATTGAAAGGACAATAAAGTCACATTACTGCCGCGAACTGACTCTTGCAATGCAAAGTAGCCCAATTTTAGGCTACATTATTTACCAGATGTTTTCAAATTTAACCAAAGTAAATGCTTTAATTAGCTAAATGGTGACAGATAATAAATGCATTCTCAATGCTTGGAAAAAATCATGCTTTGAACAAACACAAACTTTTTTCCTAACAGTTCAATTACAATGTACCATCAACATTTGATAATACTATGATTGAGCTTGTTCACAATTTAAATATCTGGGTTTGAGACTTTCTTTTGGTCTCTCATGGTTGACTCAAGTGTCACCCATCAAGACAAACACCTTCTTTACCATACATTAGTTAGCATATGTTTGGATCTCATTTCACTCTTTTTTTATAAAGTTTATGTTTCCACGGATTCAAATATCAATCGATGTATCGATCTATATTCAGCGTGATAATAATTCATCTCAAAGCCCCCGCGCACATTAGTAAATTGGCCCGTTGTTTGTGTTATTCCTGCTGGATTGAGTAAATTTCTTTCTGCTGTTTTATTTTTTTCTGATCCACCACACAAAAATTTCACGTCTGACATCGTCAGACCTCAAAATAGCCTAAAGCGTAAATCTCAATCAAAATGCTTCATCTTAGCCACAGTGCAACCTCCATGAGAGATGAAAAGGTGGTCTATTCTTGCCACAGATATTTAATTAATTTTTTAATTGGGAAGGGCTTTGAGGCAAACTATCAAATCAAGATGGCCTAATCACTGCGTGCTGATGATGCATCTGTTGTCATTGATAGATTGACTCCGTGGAACAGACTGAAAAGGAGGTAGTTTTGTAAAATTCTTTTTTTGTATTGTATGCATACTATGAGGCTATTCAAGGTACATTGTTTTTCTTTTCTTTTTTATGAATGTGTCCCTCTTAATAAAATATATTGATTTTCATCTTGAAAACATGAATACCTAGATATTGATTGCCCTAATTAGCATGGCCATTGACCAATGACAAGCCTCGATTTTAATACATTTGTAAATACCTTGTGGGGACTTCAGTTTAGGTATAGATGAAAGCCCAGTTACTGATTATCCATCATATACCGGTAAGTTTAATTTCAACTTTAGTTTCTTCATTGATACATGTACATGCAATATGGTCTTGGCCATGGGTGGAAAAAGGTAGTTCAAAAAAGGAGGGAAATCTTGGAATGCAAAGCTGAAATTTGGGGACTCTAAGCCTAAAGAGCTGAAAATATAAAAGTTAAAGAGACTATCTCACCAGGAATTCGGAGATCGTTCAAGCTAATGATCATTCACAGTGAATGGTTACGGGATACCACAAGCAGCAAAGCTCCTGCAGATGGCAGATGCCAATGTTGCAGTCGGTGCAGTTCTTCGACCCCAAACTCATGAAACTTCTCAGGTAGAAAAAATGCTGCAAGACAAAAAAGATACAGAACCTGTCAGTGGCTATGTAGAAGCACATTTGACTAGTGTAAAGACATAACTTGATGAAAGCTGGCTGATGACACCAGGCAACCTGTTAACCAAGTGGGGAGTGAGTGGAATCATCAGGATGAAATGCAACTGAAATTGCAAAATGCTACTCACAATTTTGGAATTGCTACTCAAATCTGAAAGTGAGTAGCATTTTTTGCTACACAAAGAAATATTCGAAAATTGATCACTGATTATGACCCCTACCCTCAGATATGTGAGGAGGGCCGGGATATCATCTTTTGTGCGGTTACATTAATGACTATCCCCACCCCGAGGATACATTGAGGGCATCGTATAATGTGACGTATAGACCCAAACACACATCACATACATATACAACACACAACCCATCTCAATATGTGACTTGACCTTGACCGTGGTGACGTTTGAAAAATGGCTTCAAAATCGAAATTTTAGCGTCCATTTTCCCCCTCCCCGAAAGATGTGGGTGATAGCGGATATTTGTAATGAGTGAATATTGTTTACAACTTAGGGAACAAGTTATGTAATGAAAGATCAAGCAATTTTATCAATTATATTATCATCATATCCAATGTTTTCAAAAATGCTGATTATATTCAACTGATCCTTTAAAATTCTTTTGAGGAGTGTAGCATATTATACCCGATCTATCAATATTAATGCTCACCTTACTAGAGATAAAGAAACTAAAATTCCTAATCTTTAAATTAGGAGTTATTAGTCCTTAATTAATGTTAGGGACGGACATTTGCCTCCCTCACACTAACTTATTTTGGATGTACAGGTACCGGTACCAATGTATGTTTGAGTGAACATATTTTTGTTTACATACATATGTATTAGTGCAACCCCTGCCACATGAAATATCAATGAGATTTTTAATTAGATGTCTTTCAGAAGAGAGTTGGAGGTCATGGAAGGTGAACGCTAGAAATTTTGTCCGTTCTCACACATAAAAATCCAAAAAGTTGTTTCTCTGAGAAATATTTCAAGGAATTAAAATAGCATACCCTATCCCCGGTGATATCACTAGGGACTTAGGCCTACCATGCTTGCCAGTTGCCACTGTGTTTGGTGTGTTCTTGAAATGTAAAAAAGGGGATGCTTTTATAAAAGTGTATTGAAATGCAAAAAATAGGTGTAATTTTTAAGGCTAATTTGTACCCGTTTTTGTGTAAAATATGGGTAACATATATGCTGAAAATATTCTTGAAACCATGCAAAATAGGGGGTATTTTTTTACTTTGGGAACGATCATGCATTACACCTTTGAATAGGAAGTGACAACACCGGGACCCTATCCCTATCTATCAATATTAGTGCTCACCTCACTAGAGATATAGAAACTGAAATTACCAATTTTTAAATCTTAGAAGAGTTATTAGTCTTTAATTAATTAAGGGACCGACATGTCCGTCCCTCACACCAACTTATTTTGGATGTACAGGTACATGTACCAATGTATGCTGAGTGAAAATATTTGGCCACTAAATATTAAACCCAATTCTTCTACCCAGTCAGAGAGTCTGTCAGTCCCAGAAAGTCAAGCTCCTATATGGTCATTTTCACGGTAAAGAGTGTAACTTTGGATTTTTAACATTTTGATCCGTAGTGGTGTAATAAAGCTACAGAATTCCACGATTTTGGGCCACATAAGTCATCTAGTTAGCAGCTACCTTGGGTAGCATAATCTTTGGGAGTTACTGCGTTCGGTTTTGGTAGGCTAAAATGTCCATAAATATGGCCTTTTTGATGTACCGGTACTAAAAAACAGTAACATTTTTGTGAAGCCGTGTTTTCTTCAGTTAGTTCATAGATAATTTTTCTTATGCAGAAAGTGTAGTCATATGCTCAGTAAAAACTGCCACATTAGTTTTAATTGTGAACGGCCCTGCATTTTTGAGAACCTGACTTCAATATTTGTTGTTTCGGAGGCTTCATTGTCCGTTAACAATTGTTAACAAACTTTGTAGGTATAGCTCTGGTTCATAATTGTTTGTTATTTATTTATTTCTTCTTGATTCATAACAGTTGATAACTTAACTTGAAATGGGTAACAAAAATTAGCCGATTTTGCAAGCTTTTAAATTTTTTAATAAAATCTTGACTTCATATATAGTCAATTTTCCGTTAACTCTTTTGAAGCCTCCGAAACAAACTGTTCAGCTAGCTTGGGCAAATATAAATAAAAGAGCTCATACAATCTATTTATCAAAATGTAGCAAAGCACATGTAGATCTTCAAGTCACTTGTTTTAAACAGTGGATATATATATATCACCGTTCTAAAATGGGACCCAATACAAACTTTCCGTTAACAATTGAAGCCTCCGAAACAAATGAAGTCTCCGAAACAACAACAAGGTTGATTATCATCTTTGCACATCTAAATTGGTGTGTTTCATACTGATCTGCGTTGTAATTGTTACTTGATATGTGCAGAATGTCATAAATCTAAAAAAGTGTTGATATTATGGTTAATGTTCATGTATGTGTTCCACCAGTGGAGCTCCTGCACCCCTCCGCAGAACTTCCGGTACGGTAGTGGATGTATGTAGCGGTGGATCATTGCTGCGCTCGGGGCGCAGAAAATCCACTGCCAGAGTAACTACGCTCGGAAGCAAAATAATACATTTACATACTTATATATTTTATGTTAAAATAATCACTTTTTTATGAAAGTGCAGCTTTTTTTAATTTTGAAATTTAAATTATTATGACAAAATTGCTACTTAAAGGAGTATTTCGTGATCCTAGCATCCTCTATTTATGTCATTTTCATTACATATCTATGAAAAAAACCAGGGTTCGCAGGTTTTTGCCGCAGGTGGAAAAAACCGCGGTTTTAACCACGGTTTTAACCACTTGGCAAAAACAGTTTTTGCCAGTTTTTGCCGGCAAAAACTAAAAAAGTGATTTATAGTTCAGTTTTTTCATCTCGAAACAAATAATGAAGTTACAAAAATAAGTTCCCGAGTGTAACAAGGCCAGATTTTGTAATTATAGGCAATATATTAAGAAATTAAAGGCATGCGTTTTCATTGCTCAAGTGCAGTTAACCAAAATGTGGCATGTATCAAATTCAAAACTTTTTCATTTTAAGGACTTAATGAGACAAAAAATATGTTGAATGATTCGTTAAAAGTTGTGTGTTACTGTTTATGAGCTTTCTGTGTCACTTTTTAATATTTGAGTGACTATATGTGAGTTTTGCCAGTTTTTGCCATTTTGCGGTTTAAACCAGGCAAAAACTGGTAAAAACTGTTTTTGCCAGGTTTTTGCCACTTTGCCGGCAAAAACAGGTTTTTGCCGGCAAAAACCGAACCCTGAAAAAAACCCATTCCCAAAATTTCAGTTGATTCCGATTTTGCGTTCGCGAGTTATACATGATTATGTGTATTACACTGCTCCATAGACAAAGCGTTGTAATTTCGTTCTGGTGCACCAGAACGAAATTCAAATTTCACGATATCTTTGCTAAACGAATTAATCTGCAAGAAATATTTTGTACATAAACATTAATTATGTAGCCAGAGGTTTCCAGTGATATAAAAATCTCAACTTTTTTTGAGAAAAGTGGGGGGGATGAGGCTGTGGATCACAAAATGCCCCTTTAATTATTTTCAATAAGTTTTAGATATCATCTAATGCTAAAATATTATAAAGGTTATTGAAATTACAACTTCATTTTGGACTTGTTAACAAAATGGGTAACATCCGAAACACATTTTAAATCAAACTATTTTGCTAGTGTAATGGAGAAATATTCAGTGTAAGTTGCTTTTCAAATTTAAAATAAATTTCTTAGGACATGTGTACATGTCAGTAATGAAATTAATTTGAAAGGAGTGAACCAAATTAATTATGTTGCTTTTTATCTTATGTGTTATACATAGAGACAATAGATATTGTAGAGCTAACAACTTGTAATTTTTTCCACTAGCAAGGTTTACAAAGGTGAAATGGAAATGAGGATGTACACCATATTTACTAGAAATTCACATTCATTTAAGTGTATATTCTACAATCTTCTTACAATGCCCTGTTATTGGCCTCTGTTAACATTTTGCCTTGTAACATCCGAAACAAACTTGACATGTTAACGGTTTGCACACTCAAAGAACAAACCTGGGTTTGGTAAAAAATATTTCTACTATGGCCTTCCCATGATTTCCAATCCATTTGACCTTTTTATTTCCCCTCTAATTAAATTTCTTCAACAAAATGTCAGTCTTTCTGTCTCGGATGTTACATTTGATTCGGATGTTACCATTGTTAACGGAAATGTTGTGTGGCCAAAATTTTACATAAAGTCAAGAGGAAGTGAAATCATTTTTCATTTAGATACTTGTTGACATGTCTACTTCAACTTAATAATGGAAATTCAAAGCTAGTATTGTTCTTCACATAATTATAAGACAATATGTATTCTTTCGCATGTTACAAAACTGTTAACGGAAAATGAGACCCATTTAAGTAATGCTTCACCATAATTTGAAAACATTCAACCGATACAAAATTTGCACTTAAAATTATTTATATTGCCCCGAGGCAAACATTTAAAGTATTTGTGTATGTTTTACATGATAAAACAATCACTTAGACCATGTTAAAAAATAGAGCAAGATTGTTAACGGAAAATGTAACATCCGAAACATAATTTTCAAGTGCTCAAAATTTTTTCATGTTAGAAATTATTTAGGTAAATCTTGGATTTCTTGGATCTTGTACTAACATGTGTTCATAAAATATTGAACAGAATACTCAGAGCTGATCTGGTTTTATTTTGTAAACAAAACAAATTAGTCACTTTTGTTAGGTTGACAAATTTCCGTTAACAATTGGACATTTGGTCTTGTCACAAGCAAAGAAAGAAAACTGGGACAAATTTTGTTAAGCTATAGGAGATTGGCCTAGGTCTACACTACATAAAAATATAAAAAGTTATCCGGAAATAGGTCATGTGTTTCTGCTGGGATCTCCCAAAGTGTCATTTAGCCTTTTGATACATGTTAAAAAACCCAGAGCCATACCGAAATCGTCACGCTGAAGTAGCCGGGCATGAACGTTGTTTATGCCCGGCTCTCGACCAATCACGCGCGCCGATATATAGCACAAATGTATGAACATGCATCATGTCATTCATGATTATGAATTCATGATCATGACATGATGAATGATCATTTTATACACTTCTGACATACATGTAGACTTAGTCATGGTCGACAGTGTCGACCTTACTCGAGAACTCTAGTCTAGATAGCTGGTCATATGTGTCATAATGGTCATGTGTTATATGGTGGGACCCCAAAATAGTGGGAGGCGTTACATTTTTCTCTCCTCTTTCAGATTTAACTTGTTTGTACAGAGCTATTCTTTGTCCAATTGCATAAAGTTTGGGCTCATTATACAGCTTGATTATTCTACTTTTCAAGTTTGTTTCACAATTTGAAATTATCATTTGTTTAATTAGTGAAAAATATTAAAATGTTAACGAGGATAAACCTGGAGGATATGTGGTGGAGGATAATCGGTGGAGGAGCGGTGTAATCTCTATGAGAAATGTTGTGGAAACATGATATCTTAATGAATTTTAGATTTTATCATTGCCAAATTCTGTGCTATACATGCAAATCATATCTCAAATCAAAGCTTGTTCATTCATTATTCATATTCAACTATTAATTTGATAGATTTCATGTTTACAAGTACTCACTGAGAACCGTAAGTCACAAGACCCACAATTTTTCCCTATTCTCTACACACAAATGCCTACATTTTCAGTCACAACACACGTTTTGGCTTTTGTTGTATCTTGAGAACTATTCACCCTAAGATAGGAAAAGTATACATTTTTGGAAAGCATTTTACCCCAGGAAACCAAATATGCAGTTTTAAAATAAATGTAGGATACACTCTAAAGAAAATATTTTCAAAAATGTAATCAATACTTGGTGCGTAAAGTTATGTACATTTTCACACCCTGTATAGGACACATGACCATATGGTGGGGCACATTTGCGTTACAAGCACTGATTTTGATCATTTGTCCTCCTTTTCACTTAAATTGTTACATGTCTAAAACTATACATCTCACACCAACAAAACTATACATTTGTGGAAAGCTTATGTTCCAAGGAATCCAACTATGCAAAAATGAAGTTCGTATACAGGGTGTGTAAGAAAATATATGGGTAATATCATGAAAAAAAAAAATTTACTAGTAAATTCATAATTTATTGCATTTGCTACTGATATGGAATACCTCAAATGTAATCTAATTTTGTGGCAGGCAACACTATGAGCTTGAATAAAATTAATACTTTTGCTTTTGCTATGTTATGAATGACCAAAGTGGTGATACATTGTACAGGGTGTGAAAATATACATAGGCCTAACTTCACACACAAAATGTTGATTACATTTTTGAAAATATTTTCTTTAGAGTGTATCCTACATTTATTTTTTTAACTGCATATTTGGATTTCTGGGGTAAAAAGCTTTCCAAAAATGTATACATTTCCTATCTTAGGGTGTATAATTCTTAAGATACAACAATTGAAAGCCAAAACGCATGTTGTGACTGAAAATCTTGACATTTGTGTGTAAGTGAATAGGAAAAATTGAGGTTCTTGTGACTTTCGGTTCTCAGTGAATACTTGTAAACACGATTAGATCAAATTTATAGCTGAATAAGATAGGTCATTTTCACGGTAAAGGGTGTAACTTTGGATTTTTAACATTTTGATCCGTAGTTTTCTAATAAAGCCACAGAATTCCATGATTTTTGGCCACATAAGTCATCTAGTTAGCAGCTACCTTGGGTAGCATAATCATCTTCGGGAGTTACTGCGTTCAGTTTTAGCAGGCTTAAATGTACCTAATATTGCCATTTTGAAAAACTGTAAAAAACAGTAACATTTTTGTAAAACCCTGTGTTTTCTTCAGTTAGTTCATGGATAATTTTTCTTATCCTGAAAGTGCGGTCATATGTTCAGTAAACACTGCCACATTAGATTTAATTGTGAACAGCCCTGTATTTTTGAGAACCGGACTTGATATTTGTCGTTTGAGGTTTCATTTTCCGTTAACAATTGTTAACAAACTTTGTGGGTATAGCTTTGGTTCATAATTCTTGGTTATTTCTTCACTTCTTCTTGATTCATAACAGTTGATATCTTAACTTGAAATGGGTAACAAAAATTAGTTGATTTGCAAGCTTTTAAAATTTTTATAAAATCTTGACTTCAAAGAGCCGATTTTCCGTTAACTTTTTTGAAGCCTCGAAACAAACTGTTCAGCAAGCTTGGGCAAATATAAATAAAAGAGCTCATCCAATCTATTTATCAAAATGTAGCAAAGTAGATCCTCAAGTCACTTGTTTTTAAATCATGGAGATATATATCACCGTTTGAAAATGGGACCCAATACAAACTTTCCGTTAACAATTGAAGCTCGAAACAAATGAAGCCTCCGAAACAACAGTAAACTTAATTATCATCTATGCATATCTAAATTGGTATGTTCCATATTGATATCTGCATTGTAATTGTTGCATGATATGTGCAGAATGTCATAAATTTAAGAAAAAATTGATATTATGGTTAATGCTTGAAAAATATACTGATATCCAAGAAAGCCCGTTTCGGAGGCTTCACATGCAAATAACACCATACTTAACAAATGGGTGAAAAAATTATCATGTTATAAATCTGCAATATCTGCCGCATAGAATCATTGATTCAATACACACAAGAAAATAACAGCTTAGATGATCCCAACAGTGTTGTTTTCAAAAAAAACTACTTCTGCCATGTTTAACCATTGTAAACATGAAGCCTCGAAACAAAAAAAAAATGACTTGCTGTGATAATTTAATTTTTGTCACAACTGAAATTCAATACTTAGAAGCAAAGCATGAAAATTGGTAATTGTGATATTTTTTACCTATTTTTTCATGTCAACTTGTAGTAGTTAGCCAAATATTTTACTTTTATGATCACCTGTGTTGTTAACTGAAGCCTCCGAAACACAAATCGCTTGAATTGCCAATTCTAAAAAATAACTCCAATTTCTGTGAAACTTGGCTGGGAGGTTCCTTTCATCAAGTAGTATTTGTACATGAAGTTAGACATTTAAATTATTTTAGGAACCCAATTAAAACTTAAAAAATATGTTTAAGGTTGGGAAATTTCCATTGCAAATGACCATTGATGTTAAAAATTTTCAAAATTGCAATTACAAACATAGCAAAACATGGTATAAAATTTAACTTATATCTGTTGACTTACTTTGGAATGGGATTTCACATGTATTCCAGCTTTCATGTCATAATTTTCTGAGCTTATGTAAAATACATTTTTCTTAGATTTTAACCAAAATGTTATGGAAATGTCAAATTTTTTATCAGAAATCAAAAGGTTTAAGCCTTGAAACACTATTTTACTGGAATTTAAGTTGCTTCTATGCATGATTACAGTAAACAGAAACATATTTAAGTGGTTTGAAATTTTGACCCTAAAAATCAAAAGTTACACCCTTTACCGTGAAAATGACCAATAATGAATGATCAAGCTTTCATTTGAGGTATGATTTGCAAGTATAGCACACAATTTGGCAATGATATAATTTAAAATTCAAAAGGCCGTGTGTCTTGAAGTGGTGTTCCTTTGCGTTTCGTTAGTAAATTTCTTGGATCGCACATCATTTTGCATTGAAACCTTTATAACTTCCAAATTATAGATCCTATCATAGCAAAAGTAAACATTTTCTGGATGGAAAAAGTCCAATCTTTCCAAAAATGAAATCTAATTTTCAGTAGGGGTAGGCCCTAAGTCTAAATGCAGGTAAAAATCCAAATATGCATGAAAAAGTTGTCAAAAAGTAGCACCTCCTCAAAAACATGTAACATCCAAACCATAGCACCTATCTAAAAAAACAACCTTATTGGTGCAAAGTAGAGGCAATAGCCCACCCAAAAATGTATACTTTGATAAAGTAACCCCTACTTGTACTTTTTTGATACACGGAATGACATGTTACAAAATTTTCCATCAAAATTTGAGGAAAATACAAAATTAATACTTGAATTGCTAAAAGGGCCTCTTACTAAAATCTTGGTGTATTCTTAAAAACATTAATTCATTTGTAAAGTGCAAGCAACAACCATCCTAAAAATGTTTACTTTGATAAGGTTACACCTAAATAGGGTACTTTCTGTGGTGTGATGTCACGGTACACCGAAACATGCCGACATAAAAGACATAAATTTTGTTCAATTTAGAAAAATTAAAAGAACCTCCTCTTGTGTTGACTTCAAACATGTAAAAAATACAGGTAGGCCCTATTAACTACAAGTTTAACTCACTTCATATTCTTCCTAGCAATACTTTTGGGCTCTGTTGCTTTTATATTATCCAATGAGGTTTCGTCAGCAATTGCTGACATGCAGTGAGCAATTATAATATAATCATTTATAAATGTGTGGGTATTATTTTAAATGTCCAATTTTAAAATCCCAATATTACATGTATGAGGCTGAGCAAATATTACATTTTGGTCTGTAGGCCCTATTTATTTATTTATTTATTTACATGTAATATTAATTACTTAATTAATTAGCTATTATCTATTTATTATTTATTTATTTAATATTAATTAATTAATAAATAATTAATTAATTAATTAGATAATTAATTAATAATTAATTTATTAAATTAATTTAATGGGTATTTAATACAGGCCTGTTAAAATCAATTACAATTGATTTATGGCAGTTAAAAATACCCCTGAGATGGTTGTCTTCAGATTTCGGTGTCCCAAGATCCGTGTTAATTTGAAATTAATTAATTAATTAATTAATTAATTAAATTATCACAAAACAAATAGATCTTTAGTATAAAAGTAGAGCTTTAAAGACTTCATTCACTGTTGTAATGTAGAAAACCATGATGAACTGATGAGTGCTCATTTCTCCCATAGACTTTACATGGTGCCGTATCCCAAGTTTGCACCACCCGGCGTCTTTGTTTACTTTAAAATTAATTACATCTTTTTTTTTTTTTTCTCAGAACATCAAATTTGGTACTAAATTAGAGAGAACATTCTAGGCCAAGCAGTATCTTATTTAAAGACTTTATTCATTGTTGTAATATAGAAAAACCTTGATGAGCAGAGTGCTCATTTCTCCCATAGACTTTACATGGTGCCGTATCCCAATTCTGTATCCCAATTGCACCACCCTGCGTCTTCGTTTACTTAATTACTTACAACTTTTTAATTAAAAACCTCAGAATATTAAGTTTGGTCTCAAATTAAGGACTATAACTAGGAGTACACTAGGCCTATAGCCTTTAAAATGAATGCAAATTTGATGGCATTGGAAATGATTAAAGGTGCTTACTTATTACAAATAGGTCATTTTTTACTAAAATATGAAACAACACCACCCTATTGAGTACACCAGTTCACGACACACGGCCATAAAGATGCCATGTCTCCCATAGAGAATGTGCATACTCCTCGTCTCCTCCACCGTTTATCCTCCACCACTTATCCACCAGGTTTATCTTCGTTAACATTTTGGTATTTTTCACTATTCAAATTGGCATTCCAAATTGAGAAACATATTTGAAAATTAGAATAATCAGGCTGTATATTATTGAGCCCAAACTTGATGCAATTGGACCAAGAATAGCCCTGTGAGAACAAGTTAAATTAGAAAGAGGCGAGAAAAATATAACATCACCAGGTATTTTTGGGTCCCACCATAAGACACAGTATACATGACCAGCTCCGAATTTGCACACGATAGTTTACGCATTCGATGCTAGAGTTGTACTACATGTATATGTTCATTATGTTGCTATCGTTTTTCGGTCAGACAAAGAATTAGAATAATCAGGCTGTATAAATGAGCCCAAACTTGATGCAATTGGGTCCAAGAATAGCCCTGTGAGAACAAGTTAAAATTAGAAAGAGGCGAGAAAAATGTAACATCACCAGGTATTTTGGGGTCCCACCATAAGGCCGTGTAAAATTAATATTTTGGTTCTCGTCCCCTCCCTCCTCAATTTCTGGGATTTGTCAGATTTTTTTGATTTTTTAGATTTTTCAATTTTTTAGACTTTGGAATGATTTATGAAATCTTCATACATATAAATAAGTTTATTAGAGAACAAGCATCACTTCCAAGTCTTTTGTGGTACTCTAGGGGTTTATCCTCAGAATCTCACATTTGAAAAAAAAAAAAAAAAAGCCTCATCGTTTCCTCGAGCACTGTTGGAGAAGACCGAAAACTACTGACAATGCTAATTTTACATTGAAAAAAAAAAAAAAAAAAAAAAAAAAACACCTCCCTCCCTCATCAATTCATGAAAATCCTCTGGACGAGAACCAAAACATTAATTTTATACGGCCTAAGACACATGATACATGACCAGCTCCGAATTTGCACACGATAGTTACACATTCGATGCTAGAGTTGTATATATGTTGCTATCGTTTTTCGGTCAGACAGCCCCCGGTGCACTTTTTTGCACCGGAGGTTATTTATTCTGTTTTGTTGAAATTTGGATGAAAGTTGTTTTGATGAGTCAACTGTATCAAGCAAGATTTGCCTATTTTGGACAGTTTAAAATTGTTTTGATGCGATCGTCTGTCATGATCGGCTGTGACTGTGTTTACTTCTAAAGTACCAGTACACGGTGTCATGCTTCAGCAAATCCAACTAGATTTTGAATGCAATGGTTTCTAGCCTAAATAGAATTTAGGTATGCCAGGCAAACATATTTGCTAGTCAGCCAAATTCGCCGACAATGTCAATGCATTTTTACATAGAAATTTAAAACAACTGGCCGAAGAAAGAAACCTACATAAATATGTTTTCTATACTTCACTTGACCCAAATATATGATTTTTTATGGTGATAAGACTATCGCACAAGGAATTTTAGAGGGATTTTGATAGCAGTTCCATTAAAAAAAGCTGCTATCATAATGAGACTAAGATCTAGAAACACCCCCGAAAGCTGGGGAATTTTTAGCTGACATTGTTTGATGAAAGTCAATCTTTGACAAGATGTAACTTTGCTACGGAAAGTGCTAAGAAAAAAAGGTTTTCAATTTTGGCTTTGTTTACTCAAGGGCTTTAATTTGATATATAAAATGATGCAGTTTGATGGCAAATTTGAATTCACCTAGCATACCTATCTAGAATTAGTCCGAGGTGCTCTGACGATAACACTCCGATCGCCAGGCAATCTACGTTAGTAGGCCAGTGGGACAACGAAAACGCTACGTGAACGAGCTAAGATAGAATGTGAAGCTATCGGTGAGCAAATTCTTGGCTAGACTTCTCGAGCAATGACGTCGACCATCACTGCCACTGCATTAATTACATGTATTATCATGATTATGAGTGACGCATGACATGACCAACAAATGTGGAGCAATGAGAATGATTGATATTTGGGCGATCTTTTCCTTTAGACCACCCTCGCTATATAGGGACTAAATTATTACTTTTGCATCAAGGTTTAATTTTGCATCAAGGTTAAACAGTTGCCAAACACTTTGAAGTCAAGGTTTAATGTATTGGAAGGAGGGCAGGGCTTCGATAAATGAGGGAAATTATGGGGTAAAAAACAAGGTTAAAACAACTTTTTGAAAGCAAGTGAAAAAGGCTATTCTGCTAGGAAGTTTTTGTCTCAAAAAACAATTTAAAATTATCGGAAAAACAAGAAACATACCTTCATAAAATCAGCATAACTTCCGTCACATAAAAGATGATCAGATGAGTGGAAAAATGCAAAGAATTTGTGAAATGAGGATTTTTAAAAGAAAAATACATCGTGTTTTGGAGAAATTCGCCATCTTGAATAAATGCAAAATTGCGTCATGCAGTAAAATACTGTCAAACGCGCTTGAAAATGCTTGATACGCGGCGTAAATCATCGTCCAGAACGAAAGCGTACAACAAGCGCTCGTGCTACGCTGAAAGTTTTGGAGTTTGTATCACCGGTTTTATATTCAGCTCTTTTACGTCAAAAATTGCAATAAAAACATGGATTTTGGAACAAAATAAAGCTTGTTCGACGAAATAAAAGGTATGTTTGTATAGCTAAGAACATGTTTAACCTTGATGCGAAAGTTTAATTTGATAAATTCGCAGTTTTAACCTTATATAGTTCGGGTGGTCTAAAAGAAAAGATCGCCGATATTTGGATACAATTTTAGAAGTAGAACTTACCCTGGAAGCTGCCGCACCATATCATCGCATCGGCAGTGCAGCTAGTGCATGAGTGTCAGCTGGTCATCACTCAGTGTAGACAACATACTACATAGGCTACATGTACATGGTACCGGCATTGACCGGGTAAGCTTAAACATGTATGTAAAAACATTTTACACATGGACATGACAGTTCAGTCAGTTGTGAGTTTTTGTGACACCGAAAATCACACCACCACACAATCAAAAAATTATGCATTATACGGCAGTAAAGTAGTGAATAAATCATGAAAATAGGCTTTCTCTATTTAGCCCAAAGTTCCAAATGAAACAATAAACAATGTTCGTATCGAAAACCCTGTTCATGATTCGCGGTTTCCCATCGGTCACTCAGACTTCATTTGCAGTCGTTTTTGTAATTTTATTCGTCATCACCGGCAACACGGTACCGGCCAGAAAAGTATACGCTACAAACCGTATGATTCTGTATACCAAGCTATAAACTATTTAGCTTTGCATCGGTACTACCGCGTACTTGCGCACCAAAAGTGCACAGTAGGTAGTGTCGACTGTATCTTACACGGGTGACACTGTCTAGTTGTTTTTGTTTCTTAAACTTGATGTTAGTAGCTAACATCATACCTTATTATAGCTTTTTGGTGTACATGTATGTAAGGGAACCAAATGATCGATGACGTCCTATAAACGAAACATGGTTTCGTTTGGGGGAGGGGTAACAATACTCGATTACGTTTGTACAAAACATCCGTCTGATAAATGTATATTTTGTAGGCTTTTTCTCCTCAAAATGATTTTTAATACATAACAAACTTTACATAATCGTTTTCGAAAATATCCACCAATAAACGAAGAGCTTGTTTCCAAACTTTTTTAAGGGATCTGGAATGAGCGTTTTGAGCGTTTCGACAGTGTTTTTTGTGGGACATGAGAGCACATCAGACTTATCGAATTGCATTCTGAATACGAAGAATATCTTTCTGATATCAAATAATTATCAATTTTTGAAATTTACGATATAATATAAATTTTATGAAAAATTATTAAAATTTGATATCAATTTTTAATCATTGCCATAAAATATGTATTACATTGCGAATTTCAAAAAATCTAAATTATTTGATATCGGAAGGACATTAATGCAATTCGATATGTCTGATGTGCTCTAGTGTCCCACAATAAATACTCTCCAAACGTTCATACCCCACCCCTTAAGTCCACAAACAAATGTTTCTGATTTACCTGTGCGATGTTGAAAAGGGGTTGTGATGCTATATAGGTATAGTAATTTCAATTGGATGCACCATTACAAAACAAACAGTGGATGGATGCACAGCAGACAGGAGGCTTAAAGGCATTCCTACAATGCACTATGATTGGGAAATTTGATCAATATAACCTAATTTTAAAGGCAAAGTCCCCATTGCCACACACACAAAATGGTGATTTTAAAACTGCCGCCAACAAGCTAATAGTTGAGACTTAGGATTGATATTTGATTTTCTTACAGGAAACATTCATATTGTCCCACTGCATTAATTTTATTCCTAAGTCTCGATGTTTTGAATGTTAAATAATAGGATGAAAACACCAGATATTTGCACACAATCCCAATGCAAGGTATGATCAACTGTACCATATGTGTACAAAAGCCAGACATACAAGGTCAGAAACCCCATTGGGTTGTGGGAATGTCTTTAAACATCCTCTGGATGCACAGTAACAATACTGTGTGACGCTGGAGGGCTTTGATTCCCAAATAAGAACAATAGTCTGTATATTGTTAAAGCAGCATTCTTGTGGTAAATAATGGCGTGTTGATGGTAAAACTCATATTGTCGCTAATGTCAAACTTGTCAAAGTAATTGTGAGTGTGTCACACAAGTAAATGAGGAACATGTGGTTGTGGAATAACATGGTTGGAAGCAAGCTCTTCCAATATATTTACAATAATCAACGGGTTTCCATTAATTTGCATTAGTTGCAAACATTTAAGGGTGCGTATATATTGTCGACGACCGTTGAGCGTGCTTATAGTGAGCCAGATTATCCCAGGCGGTGATGAAAGCGATATGGCCAATTTTGAGGTCGCCATTGGATTAACACATAATCATGAAATCTTCACAAACAATTCTAAATTTGTTATGTGGTGTCAAAGCAAAATTATCTTACTCTAAAACTGTCGGGGTACGACAATGTACCACACTGCAAGTATGTTAATTTTCCATTTGTAATTGCTAACCGTGTATTTTGAATGGGGCTATCAGCCCTGTATCTTCGCCAGCCTCGTACGTCACGTGTTGCGCTTCCTATGCCGCCTGGATTATCCGGTATTTAGCGTATAAAAATATTGCAGTATATTCATTCCGTATACAGCCACTATAAACAGACAGGGATTAACGAAACCGTTATTCAAGGAAGTGGAGCAGGGTTATATAACTCTCCAAGCTCAAATTTGTCACTGTAATAACACTACACATCACCTACAACTATGGTACGGTACTGTTTTAGCTGTCAATTTTGAATAAATAGGGACAAAAGATTGGGGTTTTTTTTCAGTTCAATTAATATATGCTTGTACCTTTGTCTTTATTCACCTCCCTGTCCCGTCCTGTCCTTGTTTCACGGTCATTGGTTTTAGGAACAACAACACGAGACCAGTGAGACTATACCGAATTACACACATGAGTGACATGACCTTAGCCTGGTCAGTTTTCTATAAATTATATATGCATGGTATTTTTTAGATTTAGCAGAAATTTTCATTATGCTCCGATATGACACCAAAAACTCAAAAAAATTAAGAATTTAAGGGATCTGGAATGACTGAGCGTTTCGACAGTATTTTTTGTGGGACATGAGAGCACATCAGACGTATCGAATTGCATTCTGAATACGAAGAATGCCTTTCTGATATCAAATAATTTTCATGTTTTGAAATTCACGATATAATACAAATTTTATGACAAATTATTACAATTTGATATTTTTCAAATTTATGATATAACAGTCCTCAAAGTAAATTGTATAAATCTAATGATATATTCTTAAAGTGTATGTAGCTGGGAGGAAAAGCCGACGATCAATTGAAATTCTTGACCTTTCATATTGAAGATTTTCCCCCAAAAGACCTAACTTTTTTTGGTGTTTTGGGGAAAAATCCATATCTTCAATACGAAAGGTCAAAATTTTCAATTGATCGTCGGCTTTTCATCCCACCTACATACACTTTAAGTATAAATCATCAGATTTATAAAGTTTACTTCGAGGACTGTTAAATATCAAAAATATCAATTTTCAATAATTTGCCATAAAATGTATTACATTGCGAATTTCAAAAATCAAAATTATTTGATATCAGAAAGACATTCTTCGTATTCAGAATGCAATTCGATATGTCTGATGTGCTCTAATGTCCCACAATAAATACTGTCCAAACGTTCATACCCCATCCCTTAAAACCACGGAAAATTGGCAAAATCGTTATTATATGTACTGTGGTATGCAGAACACATTTATTTTCTGTGGGTCCTTTTTCCCCTTTAAGGATAGATGGTCATAAGCTGGACCTGTAATCGCCAGTGGCTACTGTGTACAGGACTGGCATATTCGCCGATTCCCCGCGCGATTGTACGGTCGTAATGCAAGGAACCATGCAAGGAGACCCTCGAAGTGACAATAGACATGAAAGGAAGAATTATTGTAACTTTACACCGTCAATGTTATATGACTGGTTCGATTCAAAGAGGATTTTCACAGTCCCGGGTTCACAGTATCCGAGAATACACCACTTACTGTGCATGCCGTTTATAATTTCACCTTTTTCAGCCAGACCGAACCATGACATATATCTTTTACACACACATGAAGTAGGAAAGGATTATAATGTTCTTTCATACGCAATAACCAATTTTGTTGGGGGTAATTTCGGTGGAGTTGAGAGTTGGATTGTCATCATGGTACAGAGTACTGAGCCCCGTAGCTACTGCTCGGTCAAACTAAAAAAGCCACAAAAATATGTCCTAAAAAGGGTCTGAAAATCCGGGCTGGTTAGCTCGTTATTGTGGCCAATTTAGGCTAGTTCTAATTAATACAAAACATTGCATTAAACAAATTTAATATAAATGAACATAATAAGAAAACACATATAAATTACATTTGGTATAATACAATTAAAAGTAAAACATGCATGGATAACTTATGAAAGCCGATCTTTCAGGCTTATTTCCAATGGGGTCCTTTAATAAAAAATAAGAAACACGACAAAACGGATACAAAATGGAATATGCATAGAAATAAGCCGCGCCAGCGAAATGGAACAATAGATATTTATATTAAAAAAAAAGGGGGTTCCATTGGAAATTAGCCATTGTAAAAGTAATTTATTACCCCCACACCATGCTTACAATACTACCAAAGATTAAACTATTTTCACATATGTAACCGGATGTTGTTACTCACCCTGGATGTCAGCCTATAAAACCTACTCAGAGCTGGTATTTCTTCCTCTCTTTTGACGATAATGTTGCATAAATCGGATATAATCAAAAGTATGTTAAATTTGATGATGTAAATATTTTACTTTTCAAAAGTATAATCACTACTGTTCACCAATATCAGGTTAATCAACACCTCTTGGGACTCGGTTAGCCGCTATTATGTTCAGCCTTTCTGCCAAGGCCTTGGCACTTCTTCATTTGCATACCATTGTGTTTGTTCAGTTGTGTATCCAGTGTGACACTCCAAGTTCACTTACAGCCTTAATATAATTTCCGTCAAATTTTAATTTTGGTCATTCTTTGTCAAATATTATCAAATTAATATATTATTAGTAATAAATATCACCGATCCTCGCATATATTAATTTGTGTTTCGCATTGTCTTACGCCCTGCTAGGGCGAAGCATATAGGCCACTTCCTTCTTCATTATTTAATATATAATTGGCCGCTTGAGACACAATGAGAGAGTTATCATGGGGACTTAAGTTGAGATTGCCCGAGTACCGACTGTGAACTCAGGTTGTACAGTGGTAAAGCTCTGTCTGGACCGGTAATCCAGCGACCGGGGTTCAATCCCCGCTGAGTCCTGATTTTTTCTCTCTCAATATTTTCATATGCCAGTTTGCTCGAGCCCCAATCACGCCATTTAAATTATAATTTCTCGGGCTTGCATCGTTTATTTCCGATCCTCGCATATATTAATTTGTGTTTCGCATTGTCTTACGCCCTGCTAGGGCGAAGCATATAGGCCACTTCCTTCTTCATTAGTAATAAATATCAGGATAGGTTTCTGGACATTTTAAGGCAAACTAATGAGGTACAATGAGACAGAACTCGCTCTATCAAGGGCATTTCGTGATCCACTGCCTCATCCCCCCACTTTTCTCAAAAAAAGATGAGATTTTTATATCACTGGAAACCTCTGGCTACATAATGTTTATGTACAAAATATTTCTTGCAGATTGATTCGTTTAGCAAAGATATCGTGAAATTTGAATTTCGTTCTGGTGCACCAGAACGAAATTACAACGTATTGTCTATGGAGCAGCAGAGGGGGGCAGTGTAATACACATAATCATGCATAACTCGCAAACGCAATATCGGAATCAAGTGAAATTTTGGGAATATGCTTTTTTCGTGGATATGTACTGAAAAATGTCATAAAAAGAGGATGCTAGGATCACGAAATACTCCTTTAACGGTGGTGTTCTATGATGGATTTAAAGTCATAATTATGACTTTAATTCAAACTTGCTCTGTAGTCCTAAAACCACAATTGGCTGAATCCAATTAGGTGCAAGTTGTGACATGTGTAAACATTACAAATATGCCAGAAAATCAGGTTTGAAAAAATTACCAAACCCACTTGACGGCGTACCGGTAAAAGGGGTCTTTCAGAGCTGCGAACGGTCAAAATCAAGAGTCTTTTTTGCTCTCTGGTTGAGAATTGCCTGACAAAATACCCAGAATGTGAAGAATGAGCAATGAAGGGGTCTTTTATAGCTGAAATGACTAAAATCGAGGGTCATTCAGCATTTTGGTCAAATGCTGATGTCCTTCGGGGATCGTGGTCCAAAAACAGGGGTCATTCAGGGAAGCATTTACCGTATGGTAATGTGTGTTTACGCTGATAAATATCCGTTTCTTTAAAATTACTGACATGACTGAGAACGCACAGAATTTAGTCAGACATTTGCCTGGACTTTTGAATATTTTTAGTGCAAGTTGGTATTAAGAGATGTGGAATGAGCGTTTCGACAGTATTTTTTGTGGGACATGAGAGCACATCAGACATATCGAACTGCATTCTGAATACGAAGAAAGTCCTTCTGATGTCAAATAATTTACATTTTTGAAATTCGCGATATAATACAAATTTTATGACAAATTATTAAAATTTGATATTTTTAAATTTTTGATATACCCTCAAAGTGAATTTTATAAATCTAATGATATGTACTTAAAGTGTATGTAGCTGGGAGGAAAAGCCGACGATCAATTGAAAATTTTGACCTTTCATCTTGAAAATATACATTTTTTTTCCGAAAAGACCTAATTTTTTTGGGTGTTTTGGGGGAAAAAATCCATATCTTCAATACGAAAGGTCAAAATTTTCAATTGATCGTAGGCTTTTCTTCCCAGCTACATACACTTTAAATACATATCATCAGACTTATAAAACTTACTTCGAGGACTGTTAAATATCAAAAATATCAAGTTTTAATTATTTACCATAAAATGTGTATTACATTGCAAATTTCAAAAAATCTAATCAGAAGGACATTCTTCGTATTCAGAATGCAATTCGATATCTCTGGTGTGCTCTCATCTCCTACAAAAAATTCTTTCCAAACGCTCATTCCACATCCCTTAATTGTATCTAAAAATGACATGACATATAAGCCTTAGAAGTGTTCGTACAGTTACAATAATTGTGATTGTAGTAACATAATTATTGGCAGTGGCCAGGGGTGGATCCGGGGCACTCATGAATTTCATTGAATTAACGGTCGTTGTATGACAGTGTACTTCGGGTATATTTATCAATGCGCTCTTATAAATACGCACGTGACATCTACAAGTCACCATACTATTGTCAACGATGTAAGGTACCCGGATATACACAAACTCCACATGCAAAAGCATAGGCGAAAATGATAGGTCGCAAGGAAAATTGTCCCAGCAAAATAGTGGCATTTAGTGCCAAGGGTAAAATAATTGAATATACCGTAAAACCCCGTCTACAAGCATATATAGTGTGCTTCTGGTGAAAGCTACATTAATCCAGTCGCCATTATGGAGTTTAAGCAAATAAATTACGGATCCAAGCATATACAAACAAGTATTATTTTAAGACCGATCAATTAACGCTTGCTTCGAATTAATTAAGCTTTTATAAAAAACACTATATATGCTTGTAGATAGACGGGGTTTTACGGTAACCCGGAAGATGAACTCTGTATAATGCGTTTTCCATATGGAAAAAACATTAACGACGGAAAAGCTAGATATAGCCGATATAAAAACTTATAATTTCATTGTTTTGTGCTAAATGGGCATGCCACTTAGCCATATCGATGACGTAATGAGATTCTTACGGGCATTAAGGTCAGAAGTGTGTAGCTGCAGATGATGTTATTTGATCATTTTTGCACGTGAGGACAGGGAACTTAGGGGGCTGTCATTTTCTTCCGAAGGAGTGGGTCATGAATTTATTTATTTGCCGCCACTGAACATAACCCTGACCCTAATTTTAACTCTAATTTTAACGTAAATTGACGAAACTATAACTTAAACCCTTTTCGGAATAATGACCCTCTCGGACTAATAGGCTAGCTGTCCCCGCCCAACCCTCAACCCTAACTTACTCATTCGCTCGCTCACATTCAATTAAGTAAGAAAATTGACAAAATTAAGCACCTTTTTGTGTCGCCGCACGCTATATCGGTCATCTGTACACACTTTGACGTACAACTTAGAGTATAAACACGTGGATGACTGTACATGATCTAATCATCCCAGCTGGGCTGGAAGATTTTGAGGAAGATGAATATTATATATCACGCTCACGCGTTATATGACAATTTGACGTACATTTCACGTATGTGATGCATGGTTTATTCGGCCAGTGTGGCATTATATATTATAATTGTATACGTCAATTTGGGTCAGTTTGGTTCAAACGGCTTATAAAGTTTAATATTACAGGATGGACTGTGCAAAAAAAAAAATGAGTGTAAAGGGGGAGGGGTGAATTTTGGCCAGCCGAATAGGTGAACAAATAATATTTAATAAATAAATAAATAAAATAAATAAATAAATAAATAAATAGCGCCGAACCTCCAGCCGATGCCAGTGCTAGCCACAAAACAAGGTGACAACTGTATCCACTCCCTTAATGGTCGCCATTTCAGTGATTGATAATGAGTTTCAATGAAGTAATGCAAATGTGGCACTGGCCATCTGGTCACGTGCGTATTTATAAAAGCGCATTTATATATATATACCCGAAGTACACTGTATGACAGTATGAGGAAAAAATTAATCCTGGTAGAACGTCAAACGTTGTTTTGACAAGGCATTCACGGCGCGCTAACATTAGCTTGCGACTATGTGAGTGACAACCTGGGCAAATATAGACATTAAAACATTACTCATGCGCGTATTTGGGGGGGGCTTTTGGGCGCGCCAGCCACCCGGGGTAAAAGCAGGGGGCGGCCAAAATGAAGGGGCGGCAGAAGAAGAAGGGGCGGCAAAAACAGGGCGGCAAAAAAGAAGGGGCTGCAAAAAGAATTAGTAAATAAAAAAGGGCGGCAAATTTTGATAAAGCATAAACATGGTACTATACATCAAAATGTGCTGCTTTTAGGACGCTAGCGCCTGAAACCCTTTTTTGTTTCTCTTCACTTTTTCAAACGACCGAGAAAAAAATTGGGTGAACCTTTTCGGGCTGTTGAGGAAGGGGCGGCAAAATTTAATTTACTTCAGCCCCCCGGGGTTGGGGCGGCCACGGTACGCCACTGATTACGTTTTGTTACCTGGAGAGATTTGACCATGTCTCACCTCCTTTGTCAACCAAATCGACGGTAATACATTTTTGTAGTGAGGGATCAACATTTAACCACAAATTTCCTCAGGCAAAACTCACTTTGTGGGAACTAAATAAACACACAATGTCATTTTGATGTAACTCATTGACCCATTTGTGTTATATACTGCCTCTAGCTATAATGACATCCTTGTGAGCTGGTCAACTCATTGACAGATACCAACCTCAGGAGGGAATTCAATCAATTCTCTCCAGGTAGTGAATCGTAATGGGAAACAAAGACAGTAGGCAATACATGGATGACCCATTTCAAGTGCAACTACTAACACTCGGATATTCAAATCTTACTCCCGGCTTAAAAGTCTTCTGTTTGTTTAATAAGTATCAATTATGGTACCCATTATCAAGTCATTTTCTATGTTTATGGCTAGCTGTCTTTCTTTCAATACTCTTTATACATTACAGGACGATCAAAACAATCGGTTACAGTCTTCACAAAATCTTGGAAACGAAACGAAAGGTTTCCTTTACAAATCATAACCAAATTTTGGGACGGCCAGTAATTCAGATTCAACCACAGAAGAAGATTCCAGCCTGCCGTTTCGTACAAACACAACTACAGTATTACCGAAGCCATTGTAGCACCAGATATAAGCCCAAACGGTATAAAAGAGAATAATCTCAACCAGTACGTACCTGCAAATCCTATGATCCAATCACAAGTATGTGTTGATGCAATCAGCCTCCTCCAACCCCAGATTTACGATCCGCAAGTTACGATGAAACCTGGTATCAACCCATATTGGATCAAGATGTCCGGTTACTTTGGTCCTCAAGGTGGTACTCTTAGTTGTGACCAGTCTGATGTTGTACTTGAGGTTCCACCAGGAGCCATTCCTGCATCTCACCCGCGGCAATTGATTACCGTCAAGGTCAGCCTGACACCAAGTATCTTCTCCGTAGAGGTTGAAAAGGGAGGATTGTTCTTATCGCCTCTAGTGGACTGTGAGTCGCCTGGTTTGAAAATATTCAAGAAAGATGTCACCATCAAGTTACCCCATCGTGCGCATCTTAGACCCGACTGGCAATTCTTAGTTCACTACACTGATGACTCTTTACTTGCAGGAGATCGCGGTACCGGTTGGCGTGTTGTGAAGTCGTCTTGTCAGAACGCAAGACGAGATATGCAGAACGCTACTCCAGCAAACTTCTCTCGCCTGTTAGATGTGCAGTTCACAGTCGATACGAAATACGTTTACATAACAACACCACATTTTTCGAAATACACCTGTTCGGGTTGTGGTAGATATGCGAGTTGTCCTTCGAAGCGGTTGTATACATTCATGAAATTCGTCTGAATGCTGAAAGAAGAGTTGATCTTCATTGCTATCTCCTTGATAGTATTAAGGATTTCTAACGGAAAGTAGATTCAAATGAGCGTCTAGCTATACACCGTACGTCACTCAAGCCTCTGATAATCGATGCAAAGCATGACAAAGAACTGCATGTTTCCTTGATAGACATGGGCGAAAATTGGCGGTGGGAGATAGATGAATTCACAAAGCAACCCATGTACGTTAAAGTTGGGTTTTTGTTTTGATATTGCGAGTTTCGTTTATTTCAATATGCTTGATGATGCAATAAAAATGAGAATGAGAATGAGAATAAAAATACATTACATGGCGGGTAAACTAAGGAGCAAAGCTCGAATCATATGGGACAAAAGACGGGACGAAACAAAAGGTCGCAGTACACGAAAAAAAACCCATAATTGTTGGTTTTTATTTCTATTTAATGACGAGATAGTAAAGTACATTCAATGAATTACGTTTTTATGTAATGTCCTATTTTTCAAGTCATTTGGAGAGATTGCGAGATCATTACTTATCAATATCATGATACATGAAGGAAAAAAACTATAGCAATAAATCTGTTAGCTGTGCATGCTATTATTTTATTATATATTTTATTACAGATTGTGTCCTTGGATCAACTTGTCCGTTGTCATCATTCCGACCTTATGCCACACTTCACAACGTTTACCCTTAGCATACTGCAGTTACTGTCCGTTTTCCTATACACAATACACAGTGCTCTTACCATTGACGCGTGACCTCTACAAATAGCGTACGTTATAAGTGTGGGGATTTACCTAGTTAACGTCGCTGTGTGAAAAATAACCGGCCGATATTAAAAGTACTCTTCTAAAATTCTAGAAAATATAGTTTTGTAACATGCTCTAAATTTTTAGCTAATTTAGATGTTTGGAAATATGCGTACTTTGGTGTTTTAGTGTATGTTATAGGTAATAGTACATTGCCTAGTTAACGTCGCTGTGTGAAAAATAACCGGCCAATATTAAAAGTACTCTTCTAAAATTCTATTCTAAAAATATAGTTTTGTAACATGTCCTAAATATTTAGCTAATTTAGATGTTTGGAAATATTCGTCCACATACCATTGTTTCCTTGCGTTTCCTTTATAATCGGTTACCCAACTGAAGCTATAAATACCAGCTCATTGCGATACCGCACATATAAAACAGACACATGTGCACAACCAGAGAAGATCTGATTTAATCAGTTGAGCTGTTTTCAATGAGTGTTATCTTGGTTTAATAGCTTTTAATGGGGTTTGAGTCCTGCAAAGGACGCGGTAAATTCTACTGTAGACATGACTGCATCATGGACCTCGTCGATCGTATGGCTCCGGAGATAAGTCAACTAATTGCCTTGAGACCCATGTGAACTTCAAGCAGAAATCCTGCACCAACGTGACCACCATTGACATTGCCGTCAATCTTGATCGGGATTCCATCCATAACACACACGATACTTACTCTCCCCCAACCCCTTACCCGCCTCAAGGACAGGCAGACAGGTCCGCCGACAAGTTGTAGGAACGGGGTAAAAGCATAGCATAGGGGCCTAAGGTCGCCCGTGCACATAAACATGATAAAGGCCAACAGTTACCTTTTGGATGACCACATGTTTGCTTCCGTACACTTTTCAACTTCGGTATATCTTTTATTTATTTGTATTGTTTATTTTCATTATTATTTATTGATATTTTGTTTTTATTTTTGATCTCTTGATTGTGCCCTTTTCTTCTATTGTTACAGGTACAGGAAAAGAAATGGATGCTGGCTTCAGGGAAACGTTCATAGCTCTGAGTAACAAGCTTACAGCGAATCAGTGGAAACCAATACTACGCACTTTGATGTTAGGCAGTTCTATGGATGTCGACGCAGAGATTAGTTCTATCGAAGTCAAATACCCGAATGATTTAAAGGAACAGATATACAACGGGTTAATGGAATGGTACCGTATGTGCGGAAAAGATGCCACGATACAGAAATTGTGCGAAAGTTTGGAGAATGGGGGTTTGGAATCGGTAGCCGAGGAAATCAACGATACTTATCGTCAAGCGAGTGTTCAAGTTAGAGCTCAGCCGAAACTAGATAATAGGTGTTCAGATTCGTTGGAAACAACCGTAGTTGGTTTTTCGTCAATAAGCATTCGTTAGAACCTAAAAATAATTGAATAACGAATACTTGATGCGTGAATATTCCATGTTGTCTATGGAGTATGAATCGGCCATTACACTATACGTAGGCCGTACAAAATCTTGGTTACGATCTTAGGTAAGCTCAAAAATCTGTAAAACGTATCAATAACCTTTGCCATCATTTGTAGGTGGATTGTTCTAAGTTTCCAGTAAAGTAGCTTTACGTCTATACCAAACATAGAAAACAGATACTGAAACTATTGTTATACAATTCGAAACACTTTAAAAGGTCTAATTTATGTAATGCAAGTTTAAAGCTAAGTTCTTGCAGTGGCAGCGGAACTCTTTGAATAATAGCAGCTTCGCCACGCCAATACATTGTTAGGCCACATTGTTGTAAACACAGATATAAACATTCTTTAGTAACTTATTGATTAGGCCCTAATGTTCATACAGCAGAAATCCATTCTTTAGTAACTTACTGATTAGGCCCTAATGTTCATACAGCAGAAATCCAGAGAATTGGCACCTGCCACCTCCTCCATCGATACCTTCTCCTTGATCATAAAACTCCAACCATACCTGATTTCCTATCTCCAACTCAAGCATCGTGCTACTGCCAATTTGAATTTTCATATCACGTTCAGCCCTTGCCCACACTATTCGGCTACCGTCCTTCATCAAACTAATATCAGCGCGATTTGATCCGAATACATAAGCGCTATATGAGAAGAAATATGTTCCTGCTTTCTGACAAGTAAACCGATTTGAATTCAGGTCAAAATGTCCGCCGATGTTAACGTGGGCTGCGTCGAAGGTGATAGTTTCATACATGGCTCCAGATATTTGGAGTCCCGTTTTACATGTTTTATACACAGCAAACGCAGACTCTCTCATCCGACCACGCTCTCCTGTGCTTCCGCTTGAGCCCTCTTCACCCTTCATTCCAATGGCTGAGGGGTTGCAATCCGGATCTGGATCAGAACTAGGAACTTGACAAAGATTAGTCTGGACATTCCATAACATAATCACGAACAGGATGTGTGGAAGAAATCTGAATTCCATGGCGAGTGTTGGTATCTGAAACAGGAATAACAACAGAACAACATGAAGAAAGGTGTATAAAAATTAATGTCACTTTCTTTCGCTGATCCACTTGAGTCCACTTATCGCATCCAAAAATAATAGAGTACTGACTTTCAAGGGTAGGAAATAACTTATAAACAATAGCTCTAGATTTAAAAAAATATATATTTATTTAAAAAACAGGATAACTAATACAGTCATGGACAAAAGTTTGGAATATTTTTTATTTCTGTATCAAATGCAGTTTTCAATCATAATAGGAACAGATTTATTGTTCTGGAGTAGTGCTCAGTTGAATTTAATTGAAAAATATGAATGTCCTTTGATGTTTACATCACACAGTTTGTCTATTAAACAAAGAATTACCTGAGGAAGCGCATTACAATGGAAGGATCACACAACCGCAACACTTTTTGGTGGTCTCTTTGTATCACAAAATGAGAATAAAAAGACTAGCAAACTTTATTGTTTAAACAAAAACTTAAAATGTCACTGTGACATGTTCAGATAAGTCTTGCTTGATAAAAAACATCTCTTCGATGGCCTGATATACAGGCTACCACGACATGACATTCTGCCAAGGTCCCTTGTGGAATATCTCGCCAGCAAGCAATGAGGGCGTATCTAAGTTCCTGCAGGGTGATTGGTTGGTTGTGCATGTTACCTATCCTGCAGGATACTTCTGCCCATAAGGTCTCTATAGGGTTCATATCCGGGCTCAAGGCCGACCAGTCCAGGTGTTCGACATTCTCATTTTCAAGGAACTCCCTCACGCGTAAGGCTCTGTGCGGCGTGGTGTTGTCATCTTGGATCACGAAATCGTTCCCGAAGTCTCTTCTTGCAAACGGAAGCATAACTGTATCAAGAACATACAGGTATTGGTTCTGGTTGATGTGTCCTTCTAGCATATAGAGGTGTGATTTCGACCTACTGTGAAATGCTCCCCATACTTTGATTCCACCACCATCTCCCTGGACTCTAGGAAGGATACAATCCTCAAGCAGGGCTTGACCAACCTGTATTCGGACCTTGAATCGGCCATCTTGTCTGTAGAGAAGGTACCGGGCTTCGTCACTGAAGATCACGTTACGCCAGTGGCCTACTGTCAAATCCCTATATCTCTGTGACCAAAGCAAACGCGCATGCCGATGTCTTTGCAGAAGTATCGGCTTTCTTATCGGTCATCTTGCGCGACAACCTGCACTAACCAGTCTATTGTTCACAACTTTCCTGGTAACAGGTGCGTTTATGGACCTCAGCCAATCTGTTCGTAGCCGAGATGCAGACTTCGTGCCGCCATTGCGGCAAAGTCTCAGGAAAGATCGGTCTTCCCTGTCGGGGCCGACCTGGCCTTGGTCTAGGTGTAGTAGTTCCGGTCTTTCGACGTCTCTTCAAAAATTAAGAGACTGCACCTTACCCAGCAAACACAAAACGTTTTCGACATCATTCGCAAAAGGTTATAAAAGGTTGTCAGAAAACGTTTAAATGTCGGGTTATATAAAGGGTATATTAAGACTATAAAACGTTTTCATAACCTTTAAAAACATTTTTGATAATCTACTGCTCAGCAAACAAAAATGTTTTACAGAAAACGTTTAAATGTCGGGTTATATAAAGGGTATAAAAACGTTTTAATAACATTCCAAAAACATTCTTGAAAACTTGATACAAAACATTCTAAACAGAATGTTATTTTGGGAGTTGAAAAAATATTTTGCGAAAAATGTTTGCCCAAAATATTTTCAATAACGTTTTAAAAACGTTTTCATGACCTTTATATAACCCGACATTTAAATGTTATTAAAAGGTTTTGAAAAAACATTTTAAGAACATTTCTGTGTTTGCTGGGTTCAAATATTTTAACATAATGTTATTTAAGTATTGACATAATATTTGGCAAAAATGTTTGCAAAAATAGTTTACAATAACATTTTTTGAAAACATTTAAAAATATTGTTGTAGTGTGTTTTCGTACAAAACGTTTTAAAACGTTACCATGACCTTTATATAACCCGACATTTTAATGTTATTAAAACGTTTTTACCTAAACCAAAAGCCAAAATATAACTTATTTAAAACGTTTTTAAAACGTTTTTGTGTTTGCTGGTATGTAATTCCTAATGCGGCACCAATATACTTCCGTTTGTAGCCGCGATTACGTAAGTCAATGATGCAGGCGTATAAATCTGCGCTCAACTCGTACCCCATGATCAGAAATATCGTATACAACAGACAGATGCAACAAAGTAAAACTGGTTTCTTCAAACCGTAATGCAAAAGCCAATGTAACCTTATGAATCATATCGCTAAAATAATTGCGAAAAGGACTCCCGATAGTTCATTGGTCAAGCATAACAAGCCATTGTCCTACATTAGGTATTGTGTGATATGGAATGGTACCTATGACCTTGACAGACACCCGTGATCCATTTTGAATGGCTGACGGGTCATTGATGGTAAGAAATCTGCACTTAAAAACAGGGTTATGCTAGAAAATAAAAATATTCCAAACTTTTGTCCATGACTGTAATAGTCGCTTATCCCATCGGTGTGCATTTATTATCAGGACGACTTGAATGGCCGGAGACGGTTTTAATCATTTCATGTAAATCGGTCACCACCAAAAGGACTCACTTAGCTGAGCTGCACACAATAATTAAATAAGGAATTGTTTAGAAATACTTGGGGCAACTTGTATACAAAACCTTTTCGACCCCCCCCTTTAAACGTTTTTTAAATCCCGAGTTCCCGAGTACAACTTCTAACAAATTAGGAAGTCATCCTGAGTTCACGAGTTGTTACTAACAACGTATAGGAACTTGTGACAAAAATCGGACGGCTTACAACGACATCGCCCGGTTAATAATTACATTAGTACAGCCAGGGACACTGAAATGAATACACGGGATCGATACACGTAAATGTGCTATGCACGATTGATATTCAGACGATAAATCTTTTGATACCGGGGTGGAAAATGATGAATATCTCCCGTAAATGATTTCGTATAAAGAAACCAGATGTGGGTCCTTGCACTTGAACTTATGTTCAACATATATTATCGTCGTTAGGTTGCGCTTTGAAAAACTAGCGTGCGTCTTGAGCTGAAAAAGTGACCAAAATCATCACATTTTATATAGCGCAGCGTAGGCCCTCGTGGGGGTAGTCTCGGGCCAGACTGTATGTGGCTATCACGAACATACAGGACCGACGAGTGTCAGACCGACTGACACAAACTGACTGTGTAGGAGACTATCGTAAAGGCATGCAGTTAAAAGCATATGACAATGGCGTATGTATGCTCGCTGACCGTACAGAGGTCAGTCACAGGCTAATGTCATTAGCCTTAGTCGGATGTCCTTCAGCCTAATATGTCTTTAAAAGCTATTAAACAGGTGGGAACACAATGGCCATTCGTGGCTGTGGATTCACCCTACCAATTTTCTGCCATGAAGATATCGGGGCGATGACACTGTGCGGCTGTGATTATGTAAGTGTACAAAGTCAGGAACACATGAAAGTCGGGATATTTTGTGAAATCGATCGGTTTGTCTAGATCCAACTGAAGAACCGCTTGATTTTTTAGAATTTAAAGAGTTTCACGAGCGAGTTCCTGACTTGTGATTATAAACGTTTAAATACTTCAAGACGGATTTACTGATTTGCATGACTAACCCAGGAACTCAAGACTCTTAGAAAAAATGAAACAATCAAAAAGACTTACCGTGTTTGAACGGGAATTCTTTTCAGCACTACGTGTAATACGAGGTTTCGTAAATTAACAACTATATACGGATGTTGGATGACTGTAAGTTTCTCTTACGCGTACTATTAGTATAGCTTATCCGTCCCATAAAAATATCCTAATATTCATGTATGCTTTGCGGACCTCGTAATAGTTTGATAATAATATACGTTTATAAAATTATTAGATGTGGTAGGTACACGACCAGAAGCCTCTTGCTGCTACCCCAGAGGTACACTGCTGCCCAGCTACTTCATTGGTACTCTTGAGTAATACATTAGGAATCACACGTCGACATGGTCGAGGGTTGAGAACCAGAAAGCATTCGCACAAAGGAATCCTTTGTGTGTTAAGGCTTTCTGGCTCTTAACTCCGGGGGGGGGGGGTACTCAAGTTTGGTTTTGGTAGGGACGTGCCGTTGCGATTTTGGAAGTGGACCCATAAATATACCAATTTTTCAAGAAATTTGGACCCATTGATATACCAAAAGTCAAAATTTTCGGCAGAATTTAACCAAAATTGTCTTAGTTTTTACAAATTTTCCCAAAATTTTGGGAAAATTTTGAAATTTTTTGCTAGATTAAGGAAAAAATGGGCTGTCAAGTTTTTCGAACAAATTGAGAAAATTTTGAAAAAAGGACTCATTCATATACCAAAATAGGCTTTGAAAAAGGGGTCATTGATATACCAGAAGGCCGAAAATGCTACCCATGTTTGCGGCACGTCCCCGTATGGTCATTTGTACTGAGTACCCCCCCGGCTCTTAGCTCTCGAAGTGCAGGATACACACTGACTGGATTGGTACTGCACTGGTACTCTAGAGTAGCCAAACAGTAGCTTGGCATCAGCTTATTTCTGGGGTCGGCAGCAATAGGAATCTGGTCATGTAACTTTGACATGTATCATTGAGTCAGGCATTGTGTGATTATAGGAAACGTTAATTATCCAGAACATTAAGTATTGGTATACAATATACCTAAAAATTAAATTATGTTGAATAATACAAATAATTGTGCTTTGCATGCATAAACATACTTATTGGTGGGTTTAAAAGACGTACAGACGCGTCGCATGCGTACAAAGCTATTAAAGTGTACGGTAATCACAACATTATGTCTTATATATTAGAAAACTTGGGTTAAAAAATCACTTACACAAAATTATTCTAAAACAGCTGCACTTATTGTGATAAAAGTCCCGATGTTAAAAGCAATTTATTGAATCTTTTGTTTGAACGATATCTAGGCCTATTTTATTACTTCGCATGACAATTTCCTCGAACTCTTTGTCATCGTCTATTCGAAAGAATGGTGAGCAGTTAGTACAAGTCAATTAAAAGCAAGGTCTCAATAAGTGCAAATCAATTATTAATAGTGAACAAAAATCAACACACACATGTGACGTCACGCTATTGTTTTATCGTTACATTATTTTGCACAAATGGAGTGATGGTTGGAATACTACGCTATTTATACACGAATGTTGGGAATTCTCGCTATTCGCAATAAGGGCGCCGCCAGCGGTTTGCGATGTAATCGTGATGTATCATGGGCAAATCGTGATGTGTCATGGGAAAAGGTCGACATCAAGTCCGCGCAATACGAATATTACCATGCTATTACATAGGAACACGTGACAATATTTTTAGTTTGTCAATATAACGGTATTACACGCAAATCGATAGAGAAAAATTAATTGTGCACATTTCAAATCACATTATTAAGTATTATTGAGTATCGATTCGCGTGTAACACCTTTATTTTGACAAACTAAAAAATATTGTCACGTGTTCCTATGTAATAGCATGGTAATATTCGTATTGCGTGGACTTGGATGTCGACCTTTTCCCATGATACATCACGATTACATCGCAAACCGCTGGCGGCGCCCTTATTGCGAATAGCGAGAATTGCGCGCCATTCGTGAGACTGTACGAATGGCGCTGTATTCCACTCCTTTGAGTTTGAAAAATATATCAGTTTTATTGTTATTATTGCTCGTATTATGGGTGTCCATACGCAGAGTGTTGTTTGCTCCCACGCAAATTTTGGAAGATTATTCAAAATTAAGGCCCAATAATTGAAACCATTTGGTAGAGCAATTTTTCACTTTTATTGTGTAAAATTTGAGTTGGAAAATATTTATTTAATTTATCTATTTATTTATTTATTTATTAAAACACCAATTATTAGAAATCTTATTTTGTTTGGGTAAAACACACCACATGTTGTTGAAAATTAGTGATTGAATTTAGTTAAAATAATGTTTTATTCCAAAAGTCAAGCTTGGTATATACCGGTACTTTGTGTGATCATGACGTTAAAAAAATCAGTTTGCGGTACAAATTTCAACGGCAAGGGGCTTACGTTCACCTATGAATGACCTATTTTTACTGTTCAGACCGAGCAGTGTACCATACTTCTGGAAGAGAATTGCAGGGGCATATACAGACTTGACATTTAATATGGAATATTTTTTCGCAAAATTCCAAGACTGGTCTGGAAGGGGTTAGCTCTTGATCAGAGCCCTCGCAGTACCTTAGAAGATCCAGAGATCCCCAAGTAAAATAAACCCAAGCAAGTGACTAGTATTAGTAAAGAAAATGTATATAGGCCAATCCATTCTGTAAAAAATTAATACCACTCCCATGCATCACCCAGCAGTACATGTATTTGTACAGAGCTTGCCGAAGGCAAGCTTCACTATAAGTCACCAACAAGTAAAGTAGGACCACTTATAGATCACTGTCTACCTGAGATATTGGTCTACCCCACACACCAACCGCGAAAGTCCAGTGACCGACGCGCAGAGCCCTCGCAGTACCTTAGAAGATCCAGAGATCCCCAAGTAAAATAAACCCAAGCAAGTGACTAGTATTAGTAAAGAAAATGTATATAGGCCAATCCATTCTGTAAAAAATTAATACCACTCCCATGCATCACCCAGCAGTACATGTATTTGTACAGAGCTTGCCGAAGGCAAGCTTCACTATAAGTCACCAACAAGTAAAGTAGGACCACTTATAGATCACTGTCTACCTGAGATATTGGTCTACCCCACACACCAACCGCGAAAGTCCAGTGACCGACGCGCCAGCTACAGCCGGTCTTTACTATAGTGTCAGAGGGCATATGGCATGGTTTTTTCATTTTTTCTTTCAATTGGATGGAAAATAGGTTGGCTTTGACAGCCGGTCTTTACTATAGTGTCAGAGGGCATATGGCATGGTTTTTTCATTTTTTCTTTCAATTGGATGGCGCTTATGATGTAGTGAATTAGCCTAAAATGGCGGATTTAAGGAGACTGAATTTGGTTTTTGTGGGGGTAAAATTTCTGAATTTGAGCAACATTATTCTGATAATATTAAATTTATTTAGGTTTGAGGCGATATTTACTGATCCTAAATACCACTAAGTGTTCGTCAGAACTGAAATGCACTAATATGTCTTGTATTCTATCAGTTTTGAAAGTGGGAGGAGCTTCAAAAAATATGGCTCTTAAAAGTGGTACGCACTCAGAGGACTCCGTGTGGTTGTTTTTGTACCGTAAGTTTATAACATTTGACCCCGTGTGTCCATTCAAACTTTCTGAGTACGTACCAATCTTAAGAGCCCTATTTTTAAGCTCTTCCCATGTTCAAAAAAATTGGTACATTACAAGCGTATTTCAGCTGTGATGAATGCCAATTGCTGACAAAGTGTAAGAAATATCACCTCAAATCCCTATAAATTTGATAATAAATGCACAATGTTGCATAAAGTCCGAAATTGTGTCCCCCACAAAGTCTCCTTAAATCCGCCATTTTAGGCAAATTCGCTACATGAAGAGCACCATAATGTAAACTTATTGAAAGCACTTTTTCTATCAAACAACTATTTTACACCATCTCCCGACACCCCAATTGATATTTAGCCCGTGCGGTTTTGCAGACTACCTCCAGACCCGTCTTGGAATTTTGCGAAGAAATATTCCATATTAAATGTCAAGTTTGTATTTTAAATATAACATGTCATAGCTACCCAAATACCTAAAGGCCAGTATACAGACCTGTTTTACTGGTGCTTTTTATTTTCGGTTGCTACGCTTCGTTTTGTTTCTTTGCCGTGATTTTTGGTTCCCCTTAATGATTTTGGGATTTTGACTGCGATTTTCCCCTGAAATGTTTTTGTTCGAGGCTCTGATCTATTTCTCAAATTCGCTGCGGCAATATATTTGGAAAAATTGCTGTTGCGATTGTCGCAGCGGATAAACACATGTTTAAACGTTGAACTGTATCTTGGCCTTAAGGGGGTACTACACCCCTGGTCAATTTGTTGCCTATTTTTGCATTTTTCTCAAAAATATAGCGCATTGGTGACAAGTAAGATATTTATATTATAAAGGCAAGGACTACAACTAGGCCTATTGCACTGGAAATTTTATTTCAACACGTACACAGACAACAGTTGTGGAGTTACAGTCAAATATGAGGGAAAACCAATATTTGATCAATAAATTAATAACTACTTGCTTTGAGTTGCTGAATTTTCAGTGCAGTAGTTGTATTATGAGAACCGTAATGTAAACATATGGAAAGCACACTTTCTATCAAACAATTATTTTACACCATCTCCCGACACACCCCAATTAATATTTAGCCCGTGCGGTCTATCCAGACCAGTCTTGAAATTTTGCGAAAAATATTCCATATTAAATGTCAAGTCTGTAATATAAATTATTCAAACTACTTGTTGTGGTTACATTATCTACAAACATTTTTTAATTACTAGGCCACATATAAATTCATTCGTTTCATTTGATTTTTTGGAATCAATTCATAACAAAATTTATATTGTAATTTTCACGTGTATAAATTTAAGTTTTAATGCTTCTTTCCAGTGTTTGTGGAACTCTAACCCTCATTGTCTTAAAATAAAATGGGGCCTCGTAGTTTTTAACGAAGATACTGTAAACTGCTAGCAATGTCAATTTTACTTGAAAACTGCTGTATCAATGTCAATTTTGTATCATCAACAAAAACACTTTCATTTTCCAAAAACGTGGGGACGCGAAACGAATTTTAATTTCATGTGGCCTTATGTTCAGCAAGCTTCACCTCCTTAATTATACCTGTCATTTTTAAATCCGTTAATTATAATGCTATAATGATGAAAGTGATAATAATTTAATGTTCATAAAGCAGGAAACCAGTGAATTGGCATTGGTTATCTCCCCCTGCAATGCCTTCTGCTACATTCACAAACTGCAGCCAGACTTGGTTTCCTATCTCCAATTCAAGCATTGTACTGCTGCTGATTTGAATGTTAACGTTAGCATCCGTTGTTCTAGCATGTGCGATGCTGGTACCGTCCTTTATCAAATGAATATCAGGATTATTTGATCCGATGACGTGAGCGCTATACGAGAAGAAATATGTTCCTGCTATCTGACAAGTAAACCGATTTGAATTCAGGTCAAAATGTCCGCCAATGTTGACACGAGCTGCATCGAAAGTGATTATTTCATTACTAGCTGCAGATGTTTGGGTTCCCGTTTTATACACAGCAAACGCAGATTCTCTCATCCGTCCAGAATCTCCTTTGCTTCCGTTTAAGCCTTTTTCTCCCTTCATTCCAATGTCACCTGTCAAGCCTGGGGGGCCCAAAGGGCCGACAAGTCCAATGGGTCCAGCAGGGCCCACGCGGCCAGCAAGGCCGATTGGACCGCTTGGACCGACCTTGCCAGGAAGGCCTCTCAGTCCAGCTTCACCGCGTTCTCCTGTTGGACCCTCAGGTCCCAATGGACCTCTTTCTCCAACTCCCACTTCTCCTTTGTCTCCTTTACTGCCAAGATCACCCTTCAAGCCATCTCTTCCGTTGATTCCGTCTCTTCCATCTCTTCCTGGCGATCCGTTGTTACCATTTGACCCCGGGATTCCAGCCGAACCTGGAATGCCATTGATTCCAGCAGATCCTTGACAGCAGGAGTTGCAGTTCAGGTCTGGATCAGAAGCAGGAACAACTTGACAACGAGTAGTCTGGACATTCAATAACATAATCACGAACACGATGCGCGGAAGAAATCTGAATTCCATTTCGAGTGTGGGTATCTGAAACAGGAATAACAATATAGAAGAAGAAATGAATGTAGTCATTTTATATAGAATGTATTTACTTGATTTTTCGTTGGACCCTTTTTAAAGGACAGTGGCAAAATTGTCCGGCTATCGCTATATATAAAATTAATACAGCACTATTTAGGATCTTGTAAAGAAAGCAGAATAAAACTTTAATTTTTGGCCAATGTTTGGGAAAACGGGCAAACGTCTTAATTATGTATGTTTTCCAAAAACAATCAACTACATTTTACAGACTTGTCAAGTCAAAAAGACAACGCTACAGATGAAGAACGTGTTCCATATTTGCATTAATTTAAGTGCAAGGCATTAAGCGGAATGCTGGTAATATATTTTGTGAGTGGAATATTAAGCCAGCTATCTAAGTGCTAAGCTCATCTGAAAAAATTCATCTCTATAAAATTAATAATAACCGTGTTATACACAGTCCCATTTTAGTGCTTCCATGTGTTCTAAGCAGTTTAATAAAATGTCCATAATACGCTAAAACTTTTGCCACTTTTTAGAAAATTGAATAGAATGTTATCCAAATAACGGTAATTAATAAAAGAACATTCATTTGAAGGATTTGAAATGATTATGTAACAATTTCAAACGTATATGATATGTACTATTTCATTGACATGATTTTAGAGTGGGCAATATTTGTTTATCTTTTTAACATGTCTTGAGTAACAAAGACAGCAGTATGTACCATGATAAAATCATTGACATGTACATGTATTTCATTTTACAGCAGAATGTGAAATATTTATTTATCTTTTAATCTTTCAAGTGGAAAAGGAGAATTATTATACCTGTATTATGAGAAAACAGTAAAAACAGTAAAACAATTTTGTATAGTTGTGTAAGCGATGCCTTCTTTTGATTTCACGAGGGAAATCTTGACAAACTTGATGTATATCATTGATTTAGATGTACAGCCCTCTTCCCTATGGTAAAAGTGGCACAATTGTGATTTAACCCTTTCGTTGTTAACTAAACATATCTCGAGATTAAAACAATGAAATTGAACAGAACAAACAGGACTTGAAAGCTAAGATTACGCCCTTGACATTGATGTAAGCATCAATATTTTCTAATTGCCAAAGAGGGAGCTTTTACTTGCACAACTGGTTTTTGAGACAGGCTGTATTATTCTGCAAAAGTTTATACAGTAACAAATTCTGGTAACCAAATCATCTAAAGCACCTTTCAACAGAATTTTCCGGTACGCGGGTTCTTCCCTTTTAAGGGTATTTTTTAGAAATAAGCATAAAAATGTGATTCAAACAAATAAGTTATAAGCCATACATCTAAATTACTGTATGTATGGGGAATCGACGAAGCACTCTCCTGAGCTGAAATTATTTTATTTTAACATTTTTTACCATTAAAAAGAAACCAATTCCAAGAAACCAATTTTTCTATAGACTTGTATGTACATCCGAGCTGTACATGTACAAGAGCTTTTAAAAAACAAATAACAATCAAATAACAATTACTTTTAAAACAGTAATCATGCTACAATGTCAACGTCACGGCCGTTGTTCTCGTCGGCAAGAGGCTCCTGCCGATATTCCCTAGCGGCAATTGGGCAGTAACTTCTTGCCGATATCGGCAAGTGATTGCCGAAGAAAAACAATAATTCGACGCAACATGGGTGACGGACTGTCTTACAGGTGCTACATGACTGTCATGATGGGTGTGCACTACTCCATCACACTACCATCCTTCCTCGATAGGATGCCATCCTATCGAAGACGACCGTGTGTGGTATCTCGGAGTGTTAAATATAATTCGTAAATAACAGATTGCCACCAATTCTATCAGTCAGCATACATTCGGTCTCTTTATTATTTTAAAATTATTCGAACACGCCCAATACCGCCCAAGTATGTGGTATTTAAGTGGGAAAGTAGGCGTAAATTCAACTGTCACAAAGGGGTACGGATGAGGACAGTTTATGATTGTCCTCTATTCGTAAGTATGCACTTACCATGACGATATGAATGGAGACGGTCCCGGAGACGCTTTTTTTTTTGTCTTCTTTTTTTTGGTGATATTAGGCGATTTGTCGAGATCAACTGAAGAACTGCTTGAGTTTTGGTATGTCTTGAGATTCATGGGTTTCTGACTTGTGACTAAAATCTTTTAGTTATTTCATTTTTTTAAGTGCCGAACAGGACCCGGGTTCAGGACGGACTTCCTGAGTTGCGTGCCGAACCCATGAATTCATGACTTACGCCCTCTCTTTAGAAAAAACAGAACAAAGTGCCAAAAGGGTATTTTACTCTCCTCTCAGAAGAAGCCTTGATGGTTCTTAAAAGGAACAATAAGGCTTTTGATCACTATGAGACACTGTTCTGGTTCTTTAAAGAGGCTGCATAACCTGTAATGGTTCTCTAAAGGGTTCTTGAATTTTCATGAACCTTTTCGATGGTTCAAGTATGATTAATGGGGATGCAAAAATAACTACACTCAGGGTCATTTTAAATGACCATTTTAAGGCGTCATTTTAATATGATGCATACTAACAGGAAATTACCGTCAAAGTGCTTGATTTCAACCGCGAATAGCGTCAAATAAAAGTGACCACGTAAAGGGGTTTTGACCACGTCGTTTTAAGAGTGCGCTGTTTTTAAATACCACGAATACGGTAGTTTTGTAAAGCTCATGCATATGGGATTTGAATTTGAGGACAGTTATCCCATTTTCCCCACATCATCTGATCTCATAAATGCAAAATGCTAACTCCAATATATTTGCAGCAAGAACTTTCACAGACAACACATGTTATGTTAAAATTCTGACCATTCAGTGTAAGTTAGACCGAGAAAAGAGATGTTTAAACTGTATATTGTTTTTGTAAGACACCATCCTTTATTGTATCTGTTAAATTTATTTGTTAAAACGAATGTCATCCAATTATAGCGCAATCGTTATAAATTCGAGGTTTTCATTGATCATGATAATTAAATTACTATTTGTTAAAGCTCTATCTGCAAACGATAAGACAATCTGATATGAATTCAACAAGCCAACATGATTTTACCGGGTTTCACTTTCATATCCAGTTCGTTCTCATTCCCGGGGTCTTATTTAAAAAAAACTATTTAAGTTATTATAAACTTCTACTTCCTCATGCATCGATACGTTTTATTATAATACTATCTTACGCAATACGACAAGTGCCACCGAGAAATTAAATTATTTCAGCTCTATTTCTTTAAACAAAGTAACTATTTACCTTGACGAATGAGTGAATGGCACTATAGGTAACTACTGCTAATGACCAATTGACTGGTTGACTCTGAACAGTGACCACAACGAGAGGTCTTTGGGGCATCCGCCAACGTGGGCTTTGGCCCCTCTATAATAGTTTCGCCCTAGTCAGAACGAAAGTAATCACTCCAAAGACCCACTCTTTGCATGGGGCAAAAACTGCACATTCCCCTCCTCCATTTCACGATGCTTTTATATACAAGAGGGTTGGGGTGTGGGCACAATCTCATATTTTTTACGGGAAGTAAAAAACGCAGAAAAGATGCTGCAACCGTGATTTTTTTGTTGGCGTCTTTGCCCGCGAAATGTTTATTTGCCCCCCCGCTTTGTTTTTACGGGCCGCGTACGCCTCTGTGTGGGTATTGGACGTGCAGCCAGATTCGGGATGCATTTTCTGACTCTTAGGTTTAGATTCACGGTGGAAATTTTAAAAAAAATGCACGGATTAGCAAAAAGTGCTTATTCAAAAAAAAAATTCTACAAACCTGAAAAAGTGTTACTTTTTCATTACGATTATGAAGATTATCATTCACAAAAACGTCCAGTAGATCAGATTATAATAATTGCATAGTTACTTTTTCATTATTTATACCAAAATTTGCGAAGATTTTAACAAATATCACGGTTGTATAATTTTCGGTTTCTTTTTCGGTAAATTTAGTACATTTTCGGGGAAAGTTTTCGGTGTCCCAGCCGTACATCACTGCCCAATGCAAAGTCGAGAAATGATCATTTACAGGGAAAAAAAAGTATAATTTCTTACCTTGCAGTTATCCGTAAAAATTGCAAAGTGTCGACACAGGAGCAGAATTCTTGTACGCATATAGGTGTGGTCAGCAAAATTTTTTTAATGTTGTAAGCTGTCTAGTATATGATGCATTAATCATGTTAATAAGGCCCCCGGGATAAGGCCAAAAAATTGTTGTGTTGCTCTCAACAACCGAACTTAATTCCTGAAAAAAAATTAAATGACGATTTTCACAAATATGTTCAAAATCTCAATGTTTTCCACTTAAAATGAATTTTTAATACTAGTCTTAAATTGATTATAACAATATTAGTCAGTAGTCAAAATTGCCTAATGTCCCTCATGGAAGAAACATTATTTGATATTTTAAAAAACGACCGACCGACCCAACCTTCCCATTTTTTTTTTCACTTGAGGGCAACACAACATATTTTTGCCTAAACACACCAAAGCGCACGCATGCGCAATGGATTGAACCCGGAATTCCTGGGTCTATGGATTGACGAAAACAGAAAGCTACATGAATTAAAGGAGTATTTTGTTATTCTTTTAGCTTCCTCTTTTCATGACATTTTTCAGTAGATATCCACGAAAAAAATTATTCCAAAATGTTCAGTTGATTGCGATTTTGCGTATGTAAGTTATGCATGATTCGACTGCTTCATAGTACTCACTGTGTTGTAATTTCGTTCTGTTAACCAGAACGGAATACAAATTTGATGATATTTTTGCCAAGCGAATGAATCTGCAAGAAAAACTTTGACATAATAAACATTATGTAGCCAGAGGTTTTCTATGGTATAAAAATGGCAGGTTTTTTTAGAAAGGTGGGTGATGAGGCTGTGGATCACGAAATGCCCCTTTAAGCAAGAAATAAGAAAGACACGCCCCTTCTAGGGGAGCTCGAATTTTGGTGTCGTCGTTATAGGGAAGATGGAACTTGTGAACTGAAACTAGGAACTAACATTGTTTGCTTGCAAGAAAAATCGGTTCAATGAAAGGATAGTCCTAGATCCCGGGGGTGTTCTTAGTGGAAATGTGCGGCAGATCTGGGGTGCCCATTCAGGTTATTCGGTATACATTTGGTCGTAACTTTTCAGAAAACTAGAAATGGGTTTTTTTATCAACATTTTCTTCCAAACGCATACGCAATGGATTAACCATAACCAGAATTCCAGGGTCTAGCGGCGGTAGCATAAGCTCACTAGAAATTGAATTTTAGAACATTTTAGCCCCAAATGAGGAGCTATGAGGTGTGTTCTTAAGCTATTAAGAGAAGACTGGCTATTGCAAGGACAACTGTGCAGGGCATGTCAAGCATATGGAAAAGCAGAGGCCTATCCATTGACCTCAAGGTACGCCTACTTCGTGCAACTGTGTTTTCCATTGCCACTTATGGATGCGAGTCTTGGGCTATGACCAAGAATGATAGGAAAAGAGTAGATGCTTTTGAGATGTGGTGTTACAGGAGGCTTCTACGAGTGACATGGAAAGACAGGAGAACAAATTCCTGGATCCTTGACAAGATTGGTACAAGTCTAACCATCAGAAGCGGCATAATGGAGAGAAAGCTGAAGTACTTTGGCCATATTGTCAGGAAACATGGAGGTGTAGAAAACAGATTTTGCAAGGGGCCATGGAAGGCAAACGAGGAAGAGGACGTCCACCAACATCTTGGACTAATGACGTGAAGCTGGTTTCTAACCAGGGAATGCAAGGTGCAACACACTTGGCATCGGATCGAGTGAGATGGCGTACTCTTGTGAAGACCACAGCAGCGCTACACAGCGCCACCTGACACAGAGAGAGAGGTGTGTTCTGTCTGCTATTTTATACCGTCAGTGCGGGAGAAGCGCGCAATTTGTATTTGTACCCTTTTGGGGCCCAAAACACATTCTTCTGTTATGATTTTTAAGGGGGGACTTATCACTTGGAAAAAAATCGGGGCGTGTCTATACTCAAACTCACTCTCCTGTGACGGAGCGAGGTCGCTTATTTTGAAGATTTTGCACGTATGAAATTAACGTGCGGACAACGTAGAAAATGCACAAAATTAGTCAATTTTACAATATGGTGAGGTGTGAAAATTAGACTTCATACTTCCAGATTACTCATTGAAATGCGTGTGAGATTGGCTGTATAAAAAAGAGATTGCGATTTGCATCTTTGATATAAACGCACGAAGTCACGCACGCGCACAGTGACATCGCCCCGATATCTTCATAGTAGAAATCGCCATGGTAGGTTGAATCCACAGCCACACATGGCTATTTTTTTCGGACCTTATGAGATGCATATTATTAGCGAAGTGACCTGACTAAGGCTATGACAATAGACGGGGTAATTGATTTCTCGCTGTGTCAGCAAGATTGTATACGACATTGCGGTCAATGGTTAATATACTGTCTCCACTTGAGTGAGTACCGCTATAGCCTGCTGCGCGCTGTAGTCCATAGGCTTACAGGACCAACGCAATATAAAATTGAGAGTTTTCGTCAAATTTTGAGTTCAAAGCGCACGGCCAATTTTCAAAGCGCACGCTAACGACTATAATATCTGTTCAACACGTATTTTCAAGTGTATGAGACAACATCTGGTATCTTGAGAAACATTCATTTACGGGAGATATTCATCATTTTCTAACTCAGTATCCGAAGATTTTCGTCTGATATCAAAATCGTGCATAGCAATATTCACGTGTATCGATCCCGTGTATTCATTTTAATGTCTCTGCTGCACCAAATAATTATTAGCCAGGCGATGTCGGTGTGGCACGGTGGACGTTGAAATTGACAGGTTTGTACGGCGTCACGGTGGTTCATGCACCGCAGGGACGCCAGCGGACACTGTCTGATGCAGTTTTAAATTTATCCTACAGACAGATGGGCCCGAAAAAATGGGGGTGGGCGAAATTTGAAATAAAATGAAAAAATAATCAAATTCAGAGAGGACAAAGAAGAAGGATACCAAAAAGGGAGACAATATGTCATGAGATAAAAATGTTATGTTGGCAGTGCATAAGCTGTCAGACGAGACATTGTTCTTTTATACAACCGTTTATATTTCATATTTAACTGTTTAATAATTATTGTTTGGAAACACAGCCTTATGTTTGTATTTTGGCTCGTATCATTTTGTTTACAGAATTTTAAAAAAATTGAAAAATTTTTATCCCGCAAGTTTTGTTTGGTTTTGCTTGCAAATAATTATTTTAATTCTTAGTTTGATATTTAATCACAGTATATGACTTTAATGCACTATACCGTATTTCGTTTGTATTTTCGGAAATATTTTGATATGTTAATTTGCCCATTGATTATGTATTCTATGTATATATTTAAATATTTTGTTAAATTAATAAAAGAACAGATACCTTAAAACCCGAGCCCAGCGGTATAACCAGGGGCAAAGGGGGCAGCTGCCCCCTTTGAGAAGTCTTGCCCCCTGCTCCCACCCAATGGGATGCTAGTGGTCGCCCTGATATGTATATAAGATTTTTAGCCCTTTTTTGTACTCCCCACCCCTTAAAAGTTGGCTTAACCCCCCCTTCTCCACCCTCTTAAAAGTGCTGGCTACGCCACTGCCGGGGCCTTAATTAAACATGTTAAAACATCCACTGAATGATTAACCCAGGCAAAAGAAGAAATAACACAAAACTCCTACAAAGCTTACAACGAAGATAAAAAGAATCTGGAATTGGACCGACCACCATGACGTTGACGAGGTACAAGGTCTGTCAGGTGAAGTTAAGAACATGTACCATAATATTTTCAAATTTTCATCTGAGAAACCGTGCAATGTCCAAGTATATTCGCGCAGCTGACATACGTCGACACGAGTACGCCATCCTGATGTCTCGGTATGGTAATTTCTAAACCCATCATGATGTATTGGTCTCATCCCAATCTTTTTGGCCAAAATACCTTGATATACGTCATCATTATTGATTAACGGCACAGAAAAACTAGCATTGTACAGAGCGGGAATGACGTCACCAGAAATGACGTAGCTTCCACCAGATAAAAATGGTGGAAAAAATTTTCCTTTATAGTCTTTTTCTGATACATAAAATTTGGAATGTTTATCTCTAATTACTGGCCCAAGATTTATAGATCCTAGATATAGTCTTTCTTTTGGTATGCTAAATGTTTGGTTTATGTAAACTTTTTGAATGATAGTGCCATTGACATAAGTTCTTCGTATCATGGAAGTCGTGTTATTGTTCTTTTCTGTCATTAAGGCATCACTGCGAAACGCTTGTATAGTTCCATTTGCATTAACTTTTGTGTCTATAGAGATATTGCCATACGGCCCTTGCCTCTCGACGCGCTTTTCAACAAATCCTAATTTGGAGTTGTTATCTGCGAAGCCTAAATGAGCAACGATGAGGTCAATATTAACGAACACATCGTCATCTCCTTTGTACATGAACTTTGCTTCTTGACAATTTTCTGTCACCCATTTCAATCCACCAATAACTTTCAAAGTCAAATTGAAATGTGATTCGTAAAATCCAAATATTATCATATCTTTGTAAGTGTTAGCTTCATATAGTGCCGCGTTATTGACTGATTTACTTTGTGATAAACCAAGCACAAAAAGCAGCTGAACATGCTTATTTTGTATTATTTTCTCTTTCCCATAAGTTTCACGTATTGCAGATCGGCGAACGAAATGCTCCGGTTTTGAACTGATCAACATAACCAAGAAAACACTCTGTTTGGGCTCCTCGTGTACATTAATTCTCCACGCGTCCTTGGGGTTTGTAGACAATTTCAAAACAGCATTAAACAGTCTTGTGTTTGAAACATTTGCTTGTAAAACCGCATCTAATTCCGGATCTCGACAGAGTGGTTGAATGCGCTTTCTTGAAGTTGAATGATTGGAAAAAATATCAGTAAGAAGTTGAGGCGAACTCAAACCCCTTGTGATTGTCTGATGTCTTGCCGCGCAGATATCGCCAGATTGTGACCATTCTGGAATGACCGACTGATCCTGAAATATGTCCCAGTTGCCATCCCTTGCAATAACCCCTACAAAAATATCCAAAAGTGGAAGAACTCGGTAATTCTTAGCCCTAAATCGCTCAAGTAAATCTTTGGCTGCTCCAAATGAGAACACAAACCCAGATTCCATGGTACAAAATGTAGGAAGCTCGAGTGCAGGATAATCTTTGACAGACATAAACCATGGACTGTCGCCTACTCTTACTGGTTTTAATCCCTTTCTGACGTTTCCAATCCAAAATTTGTCTAGAATTGTAGTATTTAGTACTATGGGTTGGAGTTTTTGATGCAGTAATGTGAGATTGACGTAGAAATCGTCAAAAGCTGTAAGTACAACGAGATTTGAATGATAGCAATGATGTTCAACAAGCCAGGCAACTCCGAGAAGAGTTTTTAAGATATCATTTTTAGATGGACCCGTGTGGTTATCATCATCTTCAAACTCGCCTATAAGTATGTCCTGGTGGTCCTGGAGTTCTGCTTCAACGTCACGACTAAGAAAATCTGAAGTTCCTTTTCCGATAAGAAATAAAATAGTGATATGGGCATTCAAAGAACCGTTGGCATTTATTTCCTTCGCCCAAGTTTGTCGTATGGTTTCACGTTGGCGAACACGGCTATACTTAGATTGCACAAAAATTACAATTTCTGTGTGTGAATTGAGACATTTCTTTAATAGATATTTAGATTGATTAATGTTATCTCTGTTATAGTTTTGGCTGTCTTTTTGCACCATGAATTGTTCCTTTGGTGTTATTTCATTTTTCTCAACTGATACAGAGTTAGTCCTTCTTGGTATTTGAAGCGGTAAAACAATAACATGACCGGTTAATTTTGGTGTAGTCCCGATCCTGGTACTTACTATTAAACGAACTGCAGGTTTCTCTTTTATACTAGTGGTACCCTCTAAACCATTAAAAAAATCCAGGTACTTGGAAAAATATCCATCAACATGGATGAGGAGTGTCACAAGAAAAACAACGTAGAAAAATACTATAGTTAGCAAAATCCTCTTCAGTTTTATCCTCATGATGTTATCCTGTCCTATCAAAGTCACGGTATCAACTATCCAATTACGACTACTTTGTCACTCTTGGATTGATAGAAGTGCAATTCCGTTGAGAATTACATGATTACTGCACTAAAACATATAACATTTATGGTATATACGGATGTACGCGTATAATATAAAAATGTCTCTAGTTTCGCAAACTGGTCATGACATGAGTGAAATGGTCAGTTAGGGAGTATCAGAAATACTTCTTTGTTGTTGGTGGTACATTGTATAGTACAGGGTTGGGGTAGAAGAATATTGCACTTGCTGAAGATATTTTGTAGGTACTGTTTTAGTTCGTTAACTTATAGGCTCTATGCGTTTCAGAGAACCTTTACAAAGAAAATTTTAGCATAAATATTGCTTCATCTTTTTAGATGCAGAGCATATAGACGAATCCAACGAGCCAAGTGATGGTCATAATTCAGTCGGCCATTACTGGGTCCCGTCTGCACCAAACTGATGTTGTTACTGCCCAATTGGAAGGGTTAAATCCGCTTAAAAATCGATGTTGAATTGTATTGTGTTGTAAACTTTCATCATTCTTTTGTCTACGTGTAACACGGGTAATGGAATGCAGTTTAATATCCCCGCCAAGGCCACGTCATTTCACAGTTTAGGTGGAATAAACCAAAGGGGGTACCCAGTAATGGCTACCATTGAGGTGTAGGAATGCGTGAAAATGGATTCGTCTATATAAAGTGTACCAGACAAGCGGGCAACAATGAATCTGGTGCTAATAAAAATATATTTTAAACTAAGACCTTTTGTTTTCATGCGTATTTGCCTTGCGATCTTCAGTAAATACCAAAATTTTTAAAAATATTACATCTACGGTAGAAAGCAAGATTTAATTATGCTATCTACAGTAGATAGCAATATTTAAATATGGTTTCTACAGTAGCAATCTACTGTATTAAATTATTATTTAAATATTGCTATCTATATTATAATTGCATAAACCCCAAAATGGTTCTCGTACTCTGGCCTTCATACAACCTTTTTTATGTCTAAAATGGTTCTTTAAGAATAAAAAGTGTTGCACGTCGTGATCATAACGAATATGAAACCTTCATTTGATTGAACAAGGAACTAGGCCTCTTATTGTCTAAAAGATTATTCAAGTTTCAATTATTGAAGAATTTCCGTTTATGTAGTGAGCTCTAGAAATCCCGGGGTTCTAAAAACAATCACATCAAGTAAACATTATGTAAAATTTAGTTTTCCATCTCATATGAAAAATGTCAAACTTGGCACCGATACGTGCACACTTATAGTTATAGTTTTAGTGAACGCTCGAAATCCAGGGTACCGGTATCTAAACACAAATCAGGAAATACAATCTAATACAGTTTGTCAGATTTAGGTTTCCGTCTTATGTAAAAAATGTATTGGGTCACGGAAATTAGGGTTATGTTCAGGGCTAGGGCTGGATTTGGGGGGTTAGGGTGGTGCACTAGCAAACGGAATAGTGAACCTTAGGTCTAGCGGACCTGCTTCCCATTCCAGAAAAATACAGCACTCATTTTGGGGGATTAAAGAAATATTATCAAGTTCTGCCAAATAAAACATAGCTCAATCCTAATCATTCATTTAGTACCATACTAAACTGGAGATGAAAAAAAAAGTTCGCTATGTTACTAATTTTTGAAAAACGAGCCAAAAACATGCATTTTCGGCATGCATTGTGCTTAGATATACCCTGGATTTATAGAGTTCACTCTTACTAATACTAATTTTTGAAAAAGAGCCAATAACATGCATTTTCGGCATGTTTTCTGACAATCGATTTACAAAAATAAAAGTTTTCTTTTATTAATGTAAAATGAAATATATCTCATGCCAATTCAAAAAATATTTCTATTTTGAAACATGAGTTTGTCATTTATACCCAGATCTATGAACAAAACCATATCCGTTTGTGTATGGATTTCAACAATAAACTACTATCAAGATTATGGCGCGTTCTGATCCCGGTTTTCTGACAAAAGGCCTAGCTAATATGAAACCGTATCGAAAATGAAAAAGGAAATTCGCTTTTTTGACATAAAAAAAAGTTTACTATTTTACTAATTTTTGAAAAACGAGCCAAAAACATGCATTTTCGGCATTCATTGTGTTTAGATACCCTGGATTTATAGAGTTCACTCTTACTAATTTTTGAACCGAATCGAAAAGGAAAAAGGAAATTCGCTATTTTGAGATTTAAAAAAAGTTCACTATTTTACTAATTTTTGAAAAACGAGCCAAAAACAATGGCAATGGAAAATTAAAAAGGAAATTGGCTTTTGTAACATACTATTAATATTATTAAACTGTAGATTATCATAATTTTTACCTTTGCTATACATTTTTCTAGTCTGAAATTACACCTACAATCTACGAAAAAAGTCCTTGGAACGCTTGGTACACTCTGTCGAAATGTCGTGCAGAATTTTATATGATCATTGAAATGACGTATATTTTGCCTGGGAACAAGCATGACATCTACAACAATGATTTACCCTTCCCCTCTCCCCATCAATCAATGTTGGAACACTTTGGGAAACCCCTGAAGACTTTGGTATTTCTCAACATTGCACGGGGAGAGGGGTGACAGTTTTCCGTTATTTACACGCAAGCGTTCCAAGACATTTTTTTTTTTTTTTCTCTACCGAATGCAAAATATTTCATCTAAATTTCGTTTTTGTGTCATAACTAAAACGGAATGTCGTATGAGCTTCATATTGCACACGATTAGAGAGTGGATTATATGCTTTGAAATCATAACAAAATTGTTAATAAAGAAATTGGTTTATTTAGGGAGTGGTCACTGAAACCATCCCCTATGCTAAACAACACACGTTTCGTAATTATGGCTCTAAACTGCTCTAAAATGTCATTTTGTCCCATAACTTAAAAACAAAATGTTGTATGAGCTTCATATTGCACACGATTTGGAAGTATATAATATCCCTTTGAATCACAATAAAATTGTTGATAAAGATGTTGGATTATTTAGGGAATGGTCACTGAAAACACCTCCTATGCTAAATTACACACATTTCGTAATTATGACTAAAATCTCGTTTTTCTCTCATAATTCAAAAACACTACAAATATAGTTTTAAAAAAATATTACAATGTTTTGCAGCATGTTTTCCAAAATGTTTTTGAATTTTATTAAAACGTTCTGTACCCTTATAATATAACCCAACATGTAAATGTTTTCTGTAAAACTTGCGTTTGCTGAGTATAGGCTTATCCGAACGAATCAGAAAGATTGTGATGTAACAATTTGAAACAACTCATTTCTGAATATTATTTATAATAAAATACGCTTTTGCGGTGAGAAAAAAAGAAAAAAGAAAACAACAATTGAATACACTTAAAGAAAAAAAATCGACCCCACGGGGACTCGAACCATTCGCATCAATCAATAGTCAAAAGATTACCAGTCGAAGGACTAAGCCGTTGCGCCACGCTGCCATTTCGCAATCGAAGTAATCAGTTTTGGTCTTTTATAGTAGTCAGGTATCGGGGAAAGTGTAAAGCTGCATAGTGCAAATGGCAAAGTGGATCAGTTTACCATAATGACAAAATGGTCCAAAATCGACATTTTATGGTTTTTAGGCCGCATCTCATGGAGCGTGACGTTCGTTTACCTTGGCTATACCAATTGAGAATGTTTGAATACAAAAGGAATGACAAATTGATCGCATTTATGACATTTGTTAACAGTTTGCCATTTGGAATTGAAATAAATATCTATACGTATATATTAATATCAATGCAGGGCAAACTGCTCTGTATGCACGCTATTCAATGCAGCAGTTTACCATTACAGATTACCATTATGGGTTTACACTTTACACCCTTTGACTATTCGTGTTTTAATTGCGTGAATCATTGCTAAATTATGCATTCATTATTTTCAATGCTTCTTTTTCTTTCTTTGTATTAAAAATAAAGAAAGAAAGAAAGAAAGAAAGAAAGAAAGAAAGAAAGAAAGAAAGAAAGAAAGAAAGAAAAAGGAAAGAAAGAAAAAGAAAGAAAGAAGGAAAGGAAAATAAATGAATAAATGAATGAATGAATGAATGAATGAATGAATGAATGAATGAATGAATGAATGAATGAATGAACGAAAGACATTTGAAATAAATAAAAACATGAACGTGGAAAAAGTTCGAAGTGACCGTTTATAGGTTCAAATTGCAAGCAGCTTAATCATGAAGCTCACGTGGCCGAGTGGTTAAGGCATAGGTCTTGTAAACATGAGGTCCTGGGTTCGATTCCCAGGCGGTATAGAGTGTATGCAATAAACCCAAGCGGAACGAGAGTTGCTAAGTAACCGCTAACCGAACCATAAACACATGCATGATCAGAGAGCGAGTCTTCAATTTCCCCATAGCTTCCCACGTTGTACACACGTCAGTCGAATTTGGCGGTGTTCGTTTGTTTGTCCTCCAAGTTATAGCATTGTTCACTTTGTGTTGAACATTGTAAGTGGGCCTCACTAATGACATAAAGGTTACTGTTATATCATGTCAAGAGGCCACTTTCATGAATAAGCTAAACAGCCTATGTGGAGGAATTGTATGCATGAGCAATCACACCAATGACGTAGTAATGAATACCCTCTATTACTTTTTATGTTTCATTTATTATTTGCGACGGTGAACCCGGTGAAAATATTTGTTTATTATAAATACATGAAGTATACATTTTTGATTTTTTTTTCTGTCTTTATTTCTTCCTTTCTTTCTCTTTGTTTGATTAATTAATTTAATTATTTCTTTCTTTCTTTCCCAAAAGCCCCCAAATGAAATACTTTCCGATTTAAATGTGATCTTATAATAGTCCTACAAACCCCTCCGCCCTACCCCACATACATCCCACGCCCAACACCTCGCACGCACACACCCCACATTATACACACACCCCATACACTAAAATGTGAAGCACAAATCTGCTGAAGATAGTTGTTACATCATGTCAAAAACAAGTTAATGCTATCTACTGAAGATAGTCGTAGTTTATTATTGACTTCCTTACAATCTTAACGTACATGCGGTTTTAGTATTTAATTAAAACTCATTTTTCTGTTTTGTAACGCTCGTTCACCTATCTGACAAGTGCTATGAAGGTGAACTTTAAATATTAATTTCAAAAATAAATTAAACAACTCGGAATCATGCAGCTTAGAGCCGTGATACGATTTCTCGGTTTTAAGATATAGCATAAAAATTTCATTAAATGCGTGTATATTAGGGTATGGAGTGTTTCAGTGTCCACTCCCTGAACCAATCAATTTCTTTATCAACAATTGTATTATGATTCCTAAGTACATGGTCTACTTCCAAATCCTGTGAAATATGAAGATCATACAACATTCTGTTTTTGAGTTATGGGACAAAAACGACATTTTAGAGCAGTTTAGAGCTATAATTGCGAATGTGTGTATTTTAGCATAGGGGGTGATTGCAGTGACCACTTCCTAAAGAAACCAATTTCTTTATCAACAATTTTGTTATGATTCCAAAGCATATAATCCACTCTCAAATCGTGTGCAATGAGAAGCTCATACGACATTCCGTTTTTGAGTTATGAGACAAAAACGAAATTTAGATGAAATATTTTGCATTCGGCAGAGACAATCTACGAAAAAAGTCCTTGGAACGCTTGGTACACTCTGTCGAAATGTCGTGCAGAATTTTATATGATCATTGAAATGACGTATATTTTGCCTGGGAACAAGCATGACATCTACAACAATGATTTACCCTTCCCCTCTCCCCATCAATCAATGTTGGAACACTTTGGGAAACCCCTGAAGACTTTGGTATTTCTCAACATTGCACGGGGAGAGGGGTGACAGTTTTCCGTTATTTACACGCAAGCGTTCCAAGACATTTTTCGTTGATTGTCTCTACCGAATGCAAAATATTTCATCTAAATTTCGTTTTTGTGTCATAACTAAAAAACGGAATGTCGTATGAGCTTCATATTGCACACGATTAGAGAGTGGATTATATGCTTTGAAATCATAACAAAATTGTTAATAAAGAAATTGGTTTATTTAGGGAGTGGTCACTGAAACCATCCTCTATGCTAAACAACGCACGTTTCGTAATTATGGCTCTAAACTGCTCTAAAATGTCATTTTTGTCCCATAACTTAAAAACAAAATGTTGTATGAGCTTCATATTGCACACGATTTGGAAGTATATAATATCCCTTTGAATCACAATAAAATAGTGGATAAAGATGTTGGATTATTAGGGAATGGTCACTGAAAACACCTCCTATGCTAAATTACACACATTTCGTAATTATGACTAAAATCTCGTTTTTCTCTCATAATTCAAAAACACTACAAATATAGTTTTTAAAAAATATTACAATGTTTTGCAGCATGTTTTCCAAAATGTTTTTGAATTTTATTAAAACGTTCTGTACCCTTATAATATAACCCAACATGTAAATGTTTTCTGTAAAACTTGCGTTTGCTGAGTATAGGCTTATCCGAACGAATCAGAAAGATTGTGATGTAACAATTTGAAACAACTCATTTCTGAATATTATTTATAATAAAATACGCTTTTGCGGTGAGAAAAAAAAAGAAAAAAAAACAACAATTGAATACACTTAAAGAAAAAAAATCGACCCCACGGGGACTCGAACCATTCGCATCAATCAATAGTCAAAAGATTACCAGTCGAAGGACTAAGCCGTTGCGCCACGCTGCCATTTCGCAATCGAAGTAATCAGTTTTGGTCTTTTATAGTAGTCAGGTATCGGGGAAAGTGTAAAGCTGCATAGTGCAAATGGCAAAGTGGATCAGTTTACCATAATGACAAAATGGTCCAAAATCGACATTTTATGGTTTTTAGGCCGCATCTCATGGAGCGTGACGTTCGTTTACCTTGGCTATACCAATTGAGAATGTTTGAATACAAAAGGAATGACAAATTGATCGCATTTATGACATTTGTTAACAGTTTGCCATTTGGAATTGAAATAAATATCTATACGTATATATTAATATCAATGCAGGGCAAACTGCTCTGTATGCACGCTATTCAATGCAGCAGTTTACCATTACAGATTACCATTATGGGTTTACACTTTACACCCTTTGACTATTCGTGTTTTAATTGCGTGAATCATTGCTAAATTATGCATTCATTATTTTCAATGCTTCTTTTTTCTTTCTTTGTATTAAAAATAAAGAAAGAAAGAAAGAAAGAAAGAAAGAAAGAAAGAAAGAAAGAAAGAAAGAAAGAAAGAAAGAAAAAGGAAAGAAAGAAAAAAAAGAAAGAAAGAAGGAAAGGAAAATAAATGAATAAATGAATGAATGAATGAATGAATGAATGAATGAATGAATGAATGAATGAATGAATGAATGAACGAAAGACATTTGAAATAAATAAAAACATGAACGTGGAAAAAGTTCGAAGTGACCGTTTATAGGTTCAAATTGCAAGCAGCTTAATCATGAAGCTCACGTGGCCGAGTGGTTAAGGCATAGGTCTTGTAAACATGAGGTCCTGGGTTCGATTCCCAGGCGGTATAGAGTGTATGCAATAAACCCAAGCGGAACGAGAGTTGCTAAGTAACCGCTAACCGAACCATAAACACATGCATGATCAGAGAGCGAGTCTTCAATTTCCCCATAGCTTCCCACGTTGTACACACGTCAGTCGAATTTGGCGGTGTTCGTTTGTTTGTCCTCCAAGTTATAGCATTGTTCACTTTGTGTTGAACATTGTAAGTGGGCCTCACTAATGACATAAAGGTTACTGTTATATCATGTCAAGAGGCCACTTTCATGAATAAGCTAAACAGCCTATGTGGAGGAATTGTATGCATGAGCAATCACACCAATGACGTAGTAATGAATACCCTCTATTACTTTTTATGTTTCATTTATTATTTGCGACGGTGAACCCGGTGAAAATATTTGTTTATTATAAATACATGAAGTATACATTTTGATTTATTTTTTCTGTCTTTATTTCTTCCTTTCTTTCTCTATGTTTGATTAATTAATTTAATTATTTCTTTCTTTCTTTCCCAAAAGCCCCAAATGAAATACTTTCCGATTTAAATGTGATCTTATAATAGTCCTACAAACCCCCTCCGCCCTACCCCACATACATCCCACGCCCAACACCTCGCACGCACACACCCCCACATTATACACACACCCCATACACTAAAATGTGAAGCACAAATCTGCTGAAGATAGTTGTTACATCATGTCAAAAACAAGTTAATGCTATCTACTGAAGATAGTCGTAGTTTATTATTGACTTCCTTACAATCTTAACGTACATGCGGTTTTAGTATTTAATTAAAACTCATTTTTCTGTTTTGTAACGCTCGTTCACCTATCTGACAAGTGCTATGAAGGTGAACTTTAAATATTAATTTCAAAATAAATTAAACAACTCGGAATCATGCAGCTTAGAGCCGTGATACGATTTCTCGGTTTTAAGATATAGCATAAAATTTCATTAAATGCGTGTATATTAGGGTATGGAGTGTTTCAGTGTCCACTCCCTGAACCAATCAATTTCTTTATCAACAATTGTATTATGATTCCTAAGTACATGGTCTACTTCCAAATCCTGTGAAATATGAAGATCATACAACATTCTGTTTTTGAGTTATGGGACAAAAACGACATTTTAGAGCAGTTTAGAGCTATAATTGCGAATGTGTGTATTTTAGCATAGGGGTGATTGCAGTGACCACTTCCTAAAGAAACCAATTTCTTTATCAACAATTTTGTTATGATTCCAAAGCATATAATCCACTCTCAAATCGTGTGCAATGAGAAGCTCATACGACATTCCGTTTTTGAGTTATGAGACAAAAACGAAATTTAGATGAAATATTTTGCATTCGGCAGAGACAATCTACGAAAAAAGTCCTTGGAACGCTTGGTACACTCTGTCGAAATGTCGTGCAGAATTTTATATGATCATTGAAATGACGTATATTTTGCCTGGGAACAAGCATGACATCTACAACAATGATTTACCCTTCCCCTCTCCCCATCAATCAATGTTGGAACACTTTGGGAAACCCCTGAAGACTTTGGTATTTCTCAACATTGCACGGGGGAGAGGGGGTGACAGTTTTCCGTTATTTACACGCAAGCGTTCCAAGACATTTTTCGTTGATTGTCTCTACCGAATGCAAAATATTTCATCTAAATTTCGTTTTTGTGTCATAACTAAAAAATGGAATGTCGTATGAGCTTCATATTGCACACGATTAGAGAGTGGATTATATGCTTTGAAATCATAACAAAATTGTTAATAAAGAAATTGGTTTATTTAGGGAGTGGTCACTGAAACCATCCCTATGCTAAACAACACACGTTTCGTAATTATGGCTCTAAACTGCTCTAAAATGTCATTTTGTCCCATAACTTAAAAACAAAATGTTGTATGAGCTTCATATTGCACACGATTTGGAAGTATATAATATCCTTTGAATCACAATAAAATTGTTGATAAAGATGTTGGATTATTTAGGGAATGGTCACTGAAAACACCTCCTATGCTAAATTACACACATTTCGTAATTATGACTAAAATCTCGTTTTTCTCTCATAATTCAAAAACACTACAAATATAGTTTTTAAAAAATATTACAATGTTTTGCAGCATGTTTTCCAAAATGTTTTTGAATTTTATTAAAACGTTCTGTACCCTTATAATATAACCCAACATGTAAATGTTTTCTGTAAAACTTGCGTTTGCTGAGTATAGGCTTATCCGAACGAATCAGAAAGATTGTGATGTAACAATTTGAAACAACTCATTTCTGAATATTATTTATAATAAAATACGCTTTTGCGGTGAGAAAAAAAGAAAAAAAGAAAACAACAATTGAATACACTTAAAGAAAAAAAAATCGACCCCACGGGGACTCGAACCATTCGCATCAATCAATAGTCAAAAGATTACCAGTCGAAGGACTAAGCCGTTGCGCCACGCTGCCATTTCGCAATCGAAGTAATCAGTTTTGGTCTTTTATAGTAGTCAGGTATCGGGGAAAGTGTAAAGCTGCATAGTGCAAATGGCAAAGTGGATCAGTTTACCATAATGACAAAATGGTCCAAAATCGACATTTTATGGTTTTTAGGCCGCATCTCATGGAGCGTGACGTTCGTTTACCTTGGCTATACCAATTGAGAATGTTTGAATACAAAAGGAATGACAAATTGATCGCATTTATGACATTTGTTAACAGTTTGCCATTTGGAATTGAAATAAATATCTATACGTATATATTAATATCAATGCAGGGCAAACTGCTCTGTATGCACGCTATTCAATGCAGCAGTTTACCATTACAGATTACCATTATGGGTTTACACTTTACACCCTTTGACTATTCGTGTTTTAATTGCGTGTATCATTGCTAAATTATGCATTCATTATTTTCAATGCTTCTTTTTTTTTCTTTGTATTAAAAATAAAGAAAGAAAGAAAGAAAGAAAGAAAGAAAGAAAGAAAGAAAGAAAGAAAGAAAGAAAAAAGAAAGGAAAGAAAGAAAAAAGAAAGAAAGAAGGAAAGGAAAATAAATGAATAAATGAATGAATGAATGAATGAATGAATGAATGAATGAATGAATGAACGAAAGACATTTGAAATAAATAAAAACATGAACGTGGAAAAAGTTCGAAGTGACCGTTTATAGGTTCAAATTGCAAGCAGCTTAATCATGAAGCTCACGTGGCCGAGTGGTTAAGGCATAGGTCTTGTAAACATGAGGTCCTGGGTTCGATTCCCAGGCGGTATAGAGTGTATGCAATAAACCCAAGCGGAACGAGAGTTGCTAAGTAACCGCTAACCGAACCATAAACACATGCATGATCAGAGAGCGAGTCTTCAATTTCCCCATAGCTTCCCACGTTGTACACACGTCAGTCGAATTTGGCGGTGTTCGTTTGTTTGTCCTCCAAGTTATAGCATTGTTCACTTTGTGTTGAACATTGTAAGTGGGCCTCACTAATGACATAAAGGTTACTGTTATATCATGTCAAGAGGCCACTTTCATGAATAAGCTAAACAGCCTATGTGGAGGAATTGTATGCATGAGCAATCACACCAATGACGTAGTAATGAATACCCTCTATTACTTTTTATGTTTCATTTATTATTTGCGACGGTGAACCCGGTGAAAATATTTGTTTATTATAAATACATGAAGTATACATTTTTGATTTATTTTTTCTGTCTTTATTTCTTCCTTTCTTTCTCTATGTTTGATTAATTAATTTAATTATTTCTTTCTTTCTTTCCCAAAAGCCCCCAAATGAAATACTTTCCGATTTAAATGTGATCTTATAATAGTCCTACAAACCCACTCCTCCCTACCCCACATACATCCCACGCCCAACACCTCGCACGCACACACCCCACATTATACACACACCCCATACACTAAAATGTGAAGCACAAATCTGCTGAAGATAGTTGTTACATCATGTCAAAAACAAGTTAATGCTATCTACTGAAGATAGTCGTAGTTTATTATTGACTTCCTTACAATCTTAACGTACATGCGGTTTTAGTATTTAATTAAAACTCATTTTTCTGTTTTGTAACGCTCGTTCACCTATCTGACAAGTGCTATGAAGGTGAACTTTAAATATTAATTTCAAAAATAAATTAAACAACTCGGAATCATGCAGCTTAGAGCCGTGATACGATTTCTCGGTTTTAAGATATAGCATAAAAATTTCATTAAATGCGTGTATATTAGGGTATGGAGTGTTTCAGTGTCCACTCCTGAACCAATCAATTTCTTTATCAACAATTGTATTATGATTCCTAAGTACATGGTCTACTTCCAAATCCTGTGAAATATGAAGATCATACAACATTCTGTTTTTGAGTTATGGGACAAAAACGACATTTTAGAGCAGTTTATAGCTATAATTGCGAATGTGTGTATTTTAGCATAGGGGGTGATTGCAGTGACCACTTCCTAAAGAAACCAATTTCTTTATCAACAATTTTGTTATGATTCCAAAGCATATAATCCACTCTCAAATCGTGTGCAATGAGAAGCTCATACGACATTCCGTTTTTGAGTTATGAGACAAAAACGAAATTTAGATGAAATATTTTGCATTCGGCAGAGACAATCTACGAAAAAAGTCCTTGGAACGCTTGGTACACTCTGTCGAAATGTCGTGCAGAATTTTATATGATCATTGAAATGACGTATATTTTGCCTGGGAACAAGCATGACATCTACAACAATGATTTACCTTCCCTCTCCCCATCAATCAATGTTGGAACACTTTGGGAAACCCCTGAAGACTTTGGTATTTCTCAACATTGCACGGGGAGAGGGGTGACAGTTTTCCGTTATTTACACGCAAGCGTTCCAAGACATTTTTCGTTGATTGTCTCTACCGAATGCAAAATATTTCATCTAAATTTCGTTTTTGTGTCATAACTAAAAAACGGAATGTCGTATGAGCTTCATATTGCACACGATTAGAGAGTGGATTATATGCTTTGAAATCATAACAAAATTGTTAATAAAGAAATTGGTTTATATAGGGAGAGGTCACTGAAACCATCCCCTATGCTAAACAACACACGTTTCGTAATTATGGCTCTAAACTGCTCTAAAATGTCATTTTTGTCCCATAACTTAAAAACAAAATGTTGTATGAGCTTCATATTGCACACGATTTGGAAGTATATAATATCCCTTTGAATCACAATAAAATTGTTGATAAAGATGTTGGATTATTTAGGGAATGGTCACTGAAAACACCTCCTATGCTAAATTACACACATTTCGTAATTATGACTAAAATCTCGTTTTTCTCTCATAATTCAAAAACACTACAAATATAGTTTTAAAAAATATTACAATGTTTTGCAGCATGTTTTCCAAAATGTTTTGAATTTTATTAAAACGTTCTGTACCCTTTATAATATAACCCAACATGTAAATGTTTTCTGTAAAACTTGCGTTTGCTGAGTATAGGCTTATCCGAACGAATCAGAAAGATTGTGATGTAACAATTTGAAACAACTCATTTCTGAATATTATTTATAATAAAATACGCTTTTGCGGTGAGAAAAAAAAAGAAAAAAAAACAACAATTGAATACACTTAAAGAAAAAAAATCGACCCCACGGGGACTCGAACCATTCGCATCAATCAATAGTCAAAAGATTACCAGTCGAAGGACTAAGCCGTTGCGCCACGCTGCCATTTCGCAATCGAAGTAATCAGTTTTGGTCTTTTATAGTAGTCAGGTATCGGGGAAAGTGTAAAGCTGCATAGTGCAAATGGCAAAGTGGATCAGTTTACCATAATGACAAAATGGTCCAAAATCGACATTTTATGGTTTTTAGGCCGCATCTCATGGAGCGTGACGTTCGTTTACCTTGGCTATACCAATTGAGAATGTTTGAATACAAAAGGAATGACAAATTGATCGCATTTATGACATTTGTTAACAGTTTGCCATTTGGAATTGAAATAAATATCTATACGTATATATTAATATCAATGCAGGGCAAACTGCTCTGTATGCACGCTATTCAATGCAGCAGTTTACCATTACAGATTACCATTATGGGTTTACACTTTACACCCTTTGACTATTCGTGTTTTAATTGCGTGAATCATTGCTAAATTATGCATTCATTATTTTCAATGCTTCTTTTTTCTTTCTTTGTATTAAAAATAAAGAAAGAAAGAAAGAAAGAAAGAAAGAAAGAAAGAAAGAAAGAAAGAAAGAAAGAAAGAAAGAAAAAGGAAAGAAAGAAAAAAAAGAAAGAAAGAAGGAAAGGAAAATAAATGAATAAATGAATGAATGAATGAATGAATGAATGAATGAATGAATGAATGAATGAATGAATGAATGAACGAAAGACATTTGAAATAAATAAAAACATGAACGTGGAAAAAGTTCGAAGTGACCGTTTATAGGTTCAAATTGCAAGCAGCTTAATCATGAAGCTCACGTGGCCGAGTGGTTAAGGCATAGGTCTTGTAAACATGAGGTCCTGGGTTCGATTCCCAGGCGGTATAGAGTGTATGCAATAAACCCAAGCGGAACGAGAGTTGCTAAGTAACCGCTAACCGAACCATAAACACATGCATGATCAGAGAGCGAGTCTTCAATTTCCCCATAGCTTCCCACGTTGTACACACGTCAGTCGAATTTGGCGGTGTTCGTTTGTTTGTCCTCCAAGTTATAGCATTGTTCACTTTGTGTTGAACATTGTAAGTGGGCCTCACTAATGACATAAAGGTTACTGTTATATCATGTCAAGAGGCCACTTTCATGAATAAGCTAAACAGCCTATGTGGAGGAATTGTATGCATGAGCAATCACACCAATGACGTAGTAATGAATACCCTCTATTACTTTTTATGTTTCATTTATTATTTGCGACGGTGAACCCGGTGAAAATATTTGTTTATTATAAATACATGAAGTATACATTTTTGATTTATTTTTTCTGTCTTTATTTCTTCCTTTCTTTCTCTATGTTTGATTAATTAATTTAATTATTTCTTTCTTTCTTTCCCAAAAGCCCCCAAATGAAATACTTTCCGATTTAAATGTGATCTTATAATAGTCCTACAAACCCCCTCCGCCCTACCCCACATACATCCCACGCCCAACACCTCGCACGCACACACCCCCACATTATACACACACCCCATACACTAAAATGTGAAGCACAAATCTGCTGAAGATAGTTGTTACATCATGTCAAAAACAAGTTAATGCTATCTACTGAAGATAGTCGTAGTTTATTATTGACTTCCTTACAATCTTAACGTACATGCGGTTTTAGTATTTAATTAAAACTCATTTTTCTGTTTTGTAACGCTCGTTCACCTATCTGACAAGTGCTATGAAGGTGAACTTTAAATATTAATTTCAAAAATAAATTAAACAACTCGGAATCATGCAGCTTAGAGCCGTGATACGATTTCTCGGTTTTAAGATATAGCATAAAAATTTCATTAAATGCGTGTATATTAGGGTATGGAGTGTTTCAGTGTCCACTCCCTGAACCAATCAATTTCTTTATCAACAATTGTATTATGATTCCTAAGTACATGGTCTACTTCCAAATCCTGTGAAATATGAAGATCATACAACATTCTGTTTTTGAGTTATGGGACAAAAACGACATTTTAGAAAGTTTAGAGCTATAATTGCGAATGTGTGTATTTTAGCATAGGGGTGATTGCAGTGACCACTTCCTAAAGAAACCAATTTCTTTATCAACAATTTTGTTATGATTCCAAAGCATATAATCCACTCTCAAATCGTGTGCAATGAGAAGCTCATACGACATTCCGTTTTTGAGTTATGAGACAAAAACGAAATTTAGATGAAATATTTTGCATTCGGCAGAGACAATCTATGAAAAAAGTCCTTGGAACGCTTGGTACACTCTGTCGAAATGTCGTGCAGAATTTTATATGATCATTGAAATGACGTATATTTTGCCTGGGAACAAGCATGACATCTACAACAATGATTTACCTTCCCTCTCCCCATCAATCAATGTTGGAACACTTTGGGAAACCCTGAAGACTTTGGTATTTCTCAACATTGCACGGGGGAGAGGGGGTGACAGTTTTCCGTTATTTACACGCAAGCGTTCCAAGACATTTTTCGTTGATTGTCTCTACCGAATGCAAAATATTTCATCTAAATTTCGTTTTTGTGTCATAACTAAAAAACGGAATGTCGTATGAGCTTCATATTGCACACGATTAGAGAGTGGATTATATGCTTTGAAATCATAACAAAATTGTTAATAAAGAAATTGGTTTATTTAGGGAGTGGTCACTGAAACCATCCCCTATGCTAAACAACACACGTTTCGTAATTATGGCTCTAAACTGCTCTAAAATGTCATTTTTGTCCCATAACTTAAAAACAAAATGTTGTATGAGCTTCATATTGCACACGATTTGGAAGTATATATATCCTTTGAATCACAATAAAATTGTTGATAAAGATGTTGGATTATTTAGGAATGGTCACTGAAAACACCTCCTATGCTAAATTACACACATTTCGTAATTATGACTAAAATCTCGTTTTTCTCTCATAATTCAAAAACACTACAAATATAGTTTTAAAAAAATATTACAATGTTTTGCAGCATGTTTTCCAAAATGTTTTTGAATTTTATTAAAACGTTCTGTACCCTTATAATATAACCCAACATGTAAATGTTTTCTGTAAAACTTGCGTTTGCTGAGTATAGGCTTATCCGAACGAATCAGAAAGATTGTGATGTAACAATTTGAAACAACTCATTTCTGAATATTATTTATAATAAAATACGCTTTTGCGGTGAGAAAAAAAAAGAAAAAAGAAAACAACAATTGAATACACTTAAAGAAAAAAAATCGACCCCACGGGGACTCGAACCATTCGCATCAATCAATAGTCAAAAGATTACCAGTCGAAGGACTAAGCCGTTGCGCCACGCTGCCATTTCGCAATCGAAGTAATCAGTTTTGGTCTTTTATAGTAGTCAGGTATCGGGGAAAGTGTAAAGCTGCATAGTGCAAATGGCAAAGTGGATCAGTTTACCATAATGACAAAATGGTCCAAAATCGACATTTTATGGTTTTTAGGCCGCATCTCATGGAGCGTGACGTTCGTTTACCTTGGCTATACCAATTGAGAATGTTTGAATACAAAAGGAATGACAAATTGATCGCATTTATGACATTTGTTAACAGTTTGCCATTTGGAATTGAAATAAATATCTATACGTATATATTAATATCAATGCAGGGCAAACTGCTCTGTATGCACGCTATTCAATGCAGCAGTTTACCATTACAGATTACCATTATGGGTTTACACTTTACACCCTTTGACTATTCGTGTTTTAATTGCGTGAATCATTGCTAAATTATGCATTCATTATTTTCAATGCTTCTTTTTTCTTTCTTTGTATTAAAAATAAAGAAAGAAAGAAAGAAAGAAAGAAAAGAAAGAAAGAAAGAAAGAAAGAAAGAAAGAAAAAAAAAGGAAAGAAAGAAAAAGAAAGAAAGAAGGAAAGGAAAATAAATGAATAAATGAATGAATGAATGAATGAATGAATGAATGAATGAATGAATGAACGAAAGACATTTGAAATAAATAAAAACATGAACGTGGAAAAAGTTTGAAGTGACCGTTTATAGGTTCAAATTGCAAGCAGCTTAATCATGAAGCTCACGTGGCCGAGTGGTTAAGGCATAGGTCTTGTAAACATGAGGTCCTGGGTTCGATTCCCAGGCGGTATAGAGTGTATGCAATAAACCCAAGCGGAACGAGAGTTGCTAAGTAACCGCTAACCGAACCATAAACACATGCATGATCAGAGAGCGAGTCTTCAATTTCCCCATAGCTTCCCACGTTGTACACGTCAGTCGAATTTGGCGGTGTTCGTTTGTTTGTCCTCCAAGTTATAGCATTGTTCACTTTGTGTTGAACATTGTAAGTGGGCCTCACTAATGACATAAAGGTTACTGTTATATCATGTCAAGAGGCCACTTTCATGAATAAGCTAAACAGCCTATGTGGAGGAATTGTATGCATGAGCAATCACACCAATGACGTAGTAATGAATACCCTCTATTACTTTTTATGTTTCATTTATTATTTGCGACGGTGAACCCGGTGAAAATATTTGTTTATTATAAATACATGAAGTATACATTTTTGATTTTTTTTTTCTGTCTTTATTTCTTCCTTTCTTTCTCTATGTTTGATTAATTAATTTAATTATTTCTTTCTTTCTTTCCCAAAAGCCCCCAAATGAAATACTTTCCGATTTAAATGTGATCTTATAATAGTCCTACAAACCCCTCCGCCCTACCCCACATACATCCCACGCCCAACACCTCGCACGCACACACCCCCACATTATACACACATTTATACACTAAAATGTGAAGCACAAATCTGCTGAAGATAGTTGTTACATCATGTCAAAAACAAGTTAATGCTATCTACTGAAGATAGTCGTAGTTTATTATTGACTTCCTTACAATCTTAACGTACATGCGGTTTTAGTATTTAATTAAAACTCATTTTTCTGTTTTGTAACGCTCGTTCACCTATCTGACAAGTGCTATGAAGGTGAACTTTAAATATTAATTTCAAAAATAAATTAAACAACTCGGAATCATGCAGCTTAGAGCCGTGATACGATTTCTCGGTTTTAAGATATAGCATAAAAATTTCATTAAATGCGTGTATATTAGGGTATGGAGTGTTTCAGTGTCCACTCCCTGAACCAATCAATTTCTTTATCAACAATTGTATTATGATTCCTAAGTACATGGTCTACTTCCAAATCCTGTGAAATATGAAGATCATACAACATTCTGTTTTTGAGTTATGGGACAAAAACGACATTTTAGAAACAGTTTAGAGCTATAATTGCGAATGTGTGTATTTTAGCATAGGGGGTGATTGCAGTGACCACTTCCTAAAGAAACCAATTTCTTTATCAACAATTTTGTTATGATTCCAAAGCATATAATCCACTCTCAAAACGAGTGCAAAGAGAAGCTCATACGACATTCCGTTTTTGAGTTATGAGACAAAAACGAAATTTAGATGAAATATTTTGCATTCGGCAAACATTGTTAATAAAAATTTTAAATTGGTTTATTTAGGATGGTCACTGAAACTATCCCTATGCTAAACAACACACGTTTCGTAATTATGGCTCTAAACTGCTCTAAAATGTCATTTTGTCCCATAACTTAAAAACAAAATGTTGTATGAGCTTCATATTGCACACGATTTGAAGTATATAATATCCTTTGAATCACAATAAAATTGTTGATAAAGATGTTGGATTATTTAGGGAATGGTCACTGAAAACACCTCCTATGCTAAATTACACACATTTCGTAATTATGACTAAAATCTCGTTTTTCTCTCATAATTCAAAAACACTACAAATATAGTTTTAAAAAATATTACAATGTTTTGCAGCATGTTTTCCAAAATGTTTTTGAATTTTATTAAAACGTTCTGTACCCTTATAATATAACCCAACATGTAAATGTTTTCTGTAAAACTTGCGTTTGCTGAGTATAGGCTTATCCGAACGAATCAGAAAGATTGTGATGTAACAATTTGAAACAACTCATTTCTGAATATTATTTATAATAAAATACGCTTTTGCGGTGAGAAAAAAAAGAAAAAAAAACAACAATTGAATACACTTAAAGAAAAAAAATCGACCCCACGGGGACTCGAACCATTCGCATCAATCAATAGTCAAAAGATTACCAGTCGAAGGACTAAGCCGTTGCGCCACGCTGCCATTTCGCAATCGAAGTAATCAGTTTTGGTCTTTTATAGTAGTCAGGTATCGGGGAAAGTGTAAAGCTGCATAGTGCAAATGGCAAAGTGGATCAGTTTACCATAATGACAAAATGGTCCAAAATCGACATTTTATGGTTTTTAGGCCGCATCTCATGGAGCGTGACGTTCGTTTACCTTGGCTATACCAATTGAGAATGTTTGAATACAAAAGGAATGACAAATTGATCGCATTTATGACATTTGTTAACAGTTTGCCATTTGGAATTGAAATAAATATCTATACGTATATATTAATATCAATGCAGGGCAAACTGCTCTGTATGCACGCTATTCAATGCAGCAGTTTACCATTACAGATTACCATTATGGGTTTACACTTTACACCCTTTGACTATTCGTGTTTTAATTGCGTGAATCATTGCTAAATTATGCATTCATTATTTTCAATGCTTCTTTTTTCTTTCTTTGTATTAAAAATAAAGAAAGAAAGAAAGAAAGAAAGAAAGAAAGAAAGAAAGAAAGAAAGAAAGAAAGAAAGAAAGAAAAAAAGGAAAGAAAGAAAAGAAACAAATATGATAGAATGAATAAATGAATGAATGAATGAATGAATGAATGAATGAATGAATGAATGAATGAATGAACGAAAGACATTTGAAATAAATAAAAACATGAACGTGGAAAAAGTTCAAGTGACCGTTTATAGGTTCAAATTGCAAGCAGCTTAATCATGAAGCTCACGTGGCCGAGTGGTTAAGGCATAGGTCTTGTAAACATGAGGTCCTGGGTTCGATTCCCAGGCGGTATTACTTTTTATGTTTCATTTATTATTTGCGACGGTGAACCCGGTGAAAATATTTGTTTATTAACTTTAAATATTAATTTCAAAAATAAATTAAACAACTCGGAATCATGCAGCTTAGAGCCGTGATACGATTTCTCGGTTTTAAGATATAGCATAAAAATTTCATTAAATGCGTGTATATTAGGGTATGGAGTGTTGCAGTGTCCACTACCTGAACCAATCAATTTCTTTATCAACAATTGTATTATGATTCCTAAGTACATGGTCTACTTCCAAATCCTGTGAAATAAGATCATACAACATTCTGTTTTTGAGTTATGGGACAAAAACGACATTTTATTCGAGACAGTTTAGAGCTATAATTGCGAATGTGTGTATTTTAGCATAGGGGGTGATTGCAGTGACCACTTCCTAAGGAAACCAATTTCTTTGTCAGCGATTTTGTTATGATTCCAGAGCATATAATCACTCTCAAATCATAATGAAAGTTCATACGACATTCCGTTTATTTAGTTATGAGACAAAAACTAAATTTATGCTAAACAACATTTTGTTTCGTAATTATGTCTCTAAAAATATTCATGCTCTAAAATGTCATTTTGTCCCATAACTTAAAAAACAAAATGTTGTATGAGCTTCATATTACACACGATTTGGAAGTATATAATATCCCTTTGAATCACAATAAAATTGTTGATAAAGATGTTGGATTATTGAGGGAATGGTCACTGAAAACACCTCCTATGCTAAATTACACACATTTCGTAATTATGACTAAAATCTCGTTTTTCTCTCATAATTCAAAAACACTACAAATATAGTTTTTAAAAAAATATTACAATGTTTTGCAGCATGTTTTCCAAAATGTTTTTGAATTTTATTAAAACGTTCTGTACCCTTATAATATAACCCAACATGTAAATGTTTTCTGTAAAACTTGCGTTTGCTGAGTATAGGCTTATCCGAACGAATCAGAAAGATTGTGATGTAACAATTTGAAACAACTCATTTCTGAATATTATTTATAATAAAATACGCTTTTGCGGTGAGAAAAAAAAAAAAGAAAAAAAAACAACAATTGAATACACTTAAAGAAAAAAATCGACCCCACGGGGACTCGAACCATTCGCATCAATCAATAGTCAAAAGATTACCAGTCGAAGGACTAAGCCGTTGCGCCACGCTGCCATTTCGCAATCGAAGTAATCAGTTTTGGTCTTTTATAGTAGTCAGGTATCGGGGAAAGTGTAAAGCTGCATAGTGCAAATGGCAAAGTGGATCAGTTTACCATAATGACAAAATGGTCCAAAATCGACATTTTATGGTTTTTAGGCCGCATCTCATGGAGCGTGACGTTCGTTTACCTTGGCTATACCAATTGAGAATGTTTGAATACAAAAGGAATGACAAATTGATCGCATTTATGACATTTGTTAACAGTTTGCCATTTGGAATTGAAATAAATATCTATACGTATATATTAATATCAATGCAGGGCAAACTGCTCTGTATGCACGCTATTCAATGCAGCAGTTTACCATTACAGATTACCATTATGGGTTTACACTTTACACCCTTTGACTATTCGTGTTTTAATTGCGTGAATCATTGCTAAATTATGCATTCATTATTTTCAATGCTTCATTTTTTTCTTTCTTTGTATTAAAAATAAAGAAAGAAAGAAAGAAAGAAAGAAAGAAAGAAAGAAAGAAAGAAAGAAAGAAAGAAAGAAAAAAGGAAAGAAAGAAAAAAGAAAGAAAGAAGGAAAGGAAAATAAATGAATAAATGAATGAATGAATGAATGAATGAATGAATGAATGAATGAATGAACGAAAGACATTTGAAATAAATAAAAACATGAACGTGGAAAAAGTTCGAAGTGACCGTTTATAGGTTCAAATTGCAAGCAGCTTAATCATGAAGCTCACGTGGCCGAGTGGTTAAGGCATAGGTCTTGTAAACATGAGGTCCTGGGTTCGATTCCCAGGCGGTATAGAGTGTATGCAATAAACCCAAGCGGAACGAGAGTTGCTAAGTAACCGCTAACCGAACCATAAACACATGCATGATCAGAGAGCGAGTCTTCAATTTCCCCATAGCTTCCCACGTTGTACACACGTCAGTCGAATTTGGCGGTGTTCGTTTGTTTGTCCTCCAAGTTATAGCATTGTTCACTTTGTGTTGAACATTGTAAGTGGGCCTCACTAATGACATAAAGGTTACTGTTATATCATGTCAAGAGGCCACTTTCATGAATAAGCTAAACAGCCTATGTGGAGGAATTGTATGCATGAGCAATCACACCAATGACGTAGTAATGAATACCCTCTATTACTTTTTATGTTTCATTTATTATTTGCGACGGTGAACCCGGTGAAAATATTTGTTTATTATAAATACATGAAGTATACATTTTGATTTATTTTTCTGTCTTTATTTCTTCCTTTCTTTCTCTATGTTTGATTAATTAATTTAATTATTTCTTTCTTTCTTTCCCAAAACTCCCCAACTGAAATACTTTCCCATTTAAATGTTATCTTATAATAGTCCTACAACCCTCCTCCCCCCTACCCCACATACATCCCACGCCCAACACCTCGCACGCACACACCCCCACATTATACACACAAACAAAAAAAAAAAATGTGAAGCACAAATCTGCTGAAGATAGTTGTTACATCATGTCAAAAACAAGTTAATGCTATCTACTGAAGATAGTCGTAGTTTATTATTGACTTCCTTACAATCTTAACGTACATGCGGTTTTAGTATTTAATTAAAACTCATTTTTCTGTTTTGTAACGCTCGTTCACCTATCTGACAAGTGCTATGAAGGTGAACTTTAAATATTAATTTCAAAAATAAATTAAACAACTCGGAATCATGCAGCTTAGAGCCGTGATACGATTTCTCGGTTTTAAGATATAGCATAAAAATTTCATTAAATGCGTGTATATTAGGGTATGGAGTGTTTCAGTGTCCACTCCCTGAACCAATCAATTTCTTTATCAACAATTGTATTATGATTCCTAAGTACATGGTCTACTTCCAAATCCTGTGAAATATGAAGATCATACAACATTCTGTTTTTGAGTTATGGGACAAAAACGACATTTTAGAGCAGTTTAGAGCTATAATTGCGAATGTTTTTTAGCATAGGGGTGATTGCAGTGACCACTTCCTAAAGAAACCAATTTCTTTATCAACAATTTTGTTATGATTCCAAAGCATATAATCCACTCTCAAATCATATGACATTCTTTTTGAAAGATGAAATATTTTGCATTCGGCAGAGACATGTCTCTACCGAATGCAAAATATTTCATCTAAATTTCGTTTTTGTGTCATAACTAAAAAACGGAATGTCGTATGAGCTTCATATTGCACACTATTAGGGAGTGGATTATATTCTTTGAAATCATAACAAAATTGTTAATAAAGAAATTGGTTTATTTAGGAGTGGTCACTGAAACTATCCCTATGCTAAACAACACACGTTTCGTAATTATGGCTCTAAACTGCTCTAAAATGTCATTTTTGTCCCATAACTTAAAAAAAACAAAATGTTGTATGAGCTTCATATTGCACACGATTTGGAAGTATATAATATCCTTTGAATCACAATAAAATTGTTGATAAAGATGTTGGATTATTTAGGAATGGTCACTGAAAACACCTCCTATGCTAAATTACACACATTTCGTAATTATGACTAAAATCTCGTTTTTCTCTCATAATTCAAAAACACTACAAATATAGTTTTTAAAAAAATATTACAATGTTTTGCAGCATGTTTTCCAAAATGTTTTTGAATTTTATTAAAACGTTCTGTACCCTTATAATATAACCCAACATGTAAATGTTTTCTGTAAAACTTGCGTTTGCTGAGTATAGGCTTATCCGAACGAATCAGAAAGATTGTGATGTAACAATTTGAAACAACTCATTTCTGAATATTATTTATAATAAAATACGCTTTTGCGGTGAGAAAAAAAGAAAAAAAAAACAACAATTGAATACACTTAAAGAAAAAAAATCGACCCCACGGGGACTCGAACCATTCGCATCAATCAATAGTCAAAAGATTACCAGTCGAAGGACTAAGCCGTTGCGCCACGCTGCCATTTCGCAATCGAAGTAATCAGTTTTGGTCTTTTATAGTAGTCAGGTATCGGGGAAAGTGTAAAGCTGCATAGTGCAAATGGCAAAGTGGATCAGTTTACCATAATGACAAAATGGTCCAAAATCGACATTTTATGGTTTTTAGGCCGCATCTCATGGAGCGTGACGTTCGTTTACCTTGGCTATACCAATTGAGAATGTTTGAATACAAAAGGAATGACAAATTGATCGCATTTATGACATTTGTTAACAGTTTGCCATTTGGAATTGAAATAAATATCTATACGTATATATTAATATCAATGCAGGGCAAACTGCTCTGTATGCACGCTATTCAATGCAGCAGTTTACCATTACAGATTACCATTATGGGTTTACACTTTACACCCTTTGACTATTCGTGTTTTAATTGCGTGAATCATTGCTAAATTATGCATTCATTATTTTCAATGCTTCTTTTTTCTTTCTTTGTATTAAAAATAAAGAAAGAAAGAAAGAAAGAAAGAAAGAAAGAAAGAAAGAAAGAAAGAAAGAAAGAAAGAAAGAAAGAAAGAAAGAAAGAAAGAAAAAAGGAAAGAAAGAAAAAAGAAAGAAAGAAGGAAAGGAAAATAAATGAATAAATGAATGAATGAATGAATGAATGAATGAATGAATGAATGAATGAATGAACGAAAGACATTTGAAATAAATAAAAACATGAACGTGGAAAAAGTTCGAAGTGACCGTTTATAGGTTCAAATTGCAAGCAGCTTAATCATGAAGCTCACGTGGCCGAGTGGTTAAGGCATAGGTCTTGTAAACATGAGGTCCTGGGTTCGATTCCCAGGCGGTATTACTTTTTATGTTTCATTTATTATTTGCGACGGTGAACCCGGTGAAAATATTTGTTTATTAACTTTAAATATTAATTTCAAAAATAAATTAAACAACTCGGAATCATGCAGCTTAGAGCCGTGATACGATTTCTCGGTTTTAAGATATAGCATAAAAATTTCATTAAATGCGTGTATATTAGGGTATGGAGTGTTTCAGTGTCCACTCCCTGAACCAATCAATTTCTTTATCAACAATTGTATTATGATTCCTAAGTACATGGTCTACTTCCAAATCCTGTGAAATATGAAGATCATACAACATTCTGTTTTTGAGTTATGGGACAAAAACGACATTTTAGAGCAGTTTAGAGCTATAATTGCGAATGTGTGTATTTTAGCATAGGGGGTGATTGCAGTGACCACTTCCTAAAGAAACCCATTTCTTTATCAACAATTTTGTTATGATTCCAAAGCATATAATCCACTCTCAAATCGTGTGCAATGAGAAGCTCATACGACATTCCGTTTTTGAGTTATGAGACAAAAACGAAATTTAGATGAAATATTTTGCATTCGGCAGAGACAATCTACGAAAAAAGTCCTTGGAACGCTTGGTACACTCTGTCGAAATGTCGTGCAGAATTTTATATGATCATTGAAATGACGTATATTTTGCCTGGGAACAAGCATGACATCTACAACAATGATTTACCCTTCCCCTCTCCCCATCAATCAATGTTGGAACACTTTGGGAAACCCCTGAAGACTTTGGTATTTCTCAACATTGCACGGGGGAGAGGGGGTGACAGTTTTCCGTTATTTACACGCAAGCGTTCCAAGACATTTTTCGTTGATTGTAGCCTAGGATATTATGTCTAATATCAAATAATTCTAATTTATTGAAATTCGCGATACAATAAAACTTTTAGGGCAAATGATTAAAAAATGAAATTTTGGACATTTAACAGTCCTCAAAGTAAACTTTAGATTAACTTTCTAATCTAATGATATGTACTTAAAGTGTATGTAGCTGAGATGAAAAGCCGACAATCAATTGACAATTTTGAGTTTTCATATTGAAGATATTTTTCCCCAAAAATCTAAATCGTCAATTAAAAAAGGTCAACATTTTCATATGATGGACGGCTTTTCCTCCCAGCTACACACACTTTAAGTACATACAATTTACTTTGAGGACTGTTAATTTTTTTGATTATTTGTTATAAAATTTGTATTATATCGCAAATTTCAAATAAAAATTCCTTTAAAAGGAATAGGGTGGGCAAATGAAAAATTGTCAAGAGAAATGAAAGAATGAGTAAGTCAAGTTCACAATTAAAAACAGGGAAAATATGACACAACATCGATTTCCAATAGGGGAATAACACAAAACGTATAAACAAAGTTAAAAGAGTTTTCAACTTTATACGTTTATACGTTTGTTATTCCCCCATTGGAGGTTGTGTCATATTTTCCCTGATTTTAATCTGATCTATTGCTTATCCTTTGTTCTCTGCTGGTCAGTTGGAACAGATTTTCCCTGTTTTTATATTAACCCTTCACATCATAACACAAGACGTTTTATGTTAACATTATTTTTATATAAAACATGGTTATAAAACTTTTGTAGATAATAGTTATTTAAAACATTTTCGTAATCATACCTAGAGGTTTTTTTTTATCATCAGATAGAAAGACTTCTGCTCATCTTCTCTGGTGAGACAACAGGGCTGGGGTATCTTTCCATATCAACGTTTAAAAATCTGTCATATCAATTTCCTCAATATGTTGTATTGCAACTTATGAGGGGAATTGTTTGATTTTACAATATTTCGATATTATTTTTTAACTTTGTAACTTTATTATGATTAACATAACTGTATTTCAAAGCGTCAAACTATATCATTATTTTGTCCCAACAAAAATAATCCAGGGAATAAAATATTCATTCATATGTTTATTTATTTTATTCAACCTGGGCCATTTCTACTGGTGGACATGCATTCTAATAATTTGTCTATAATACCTTATACAAGCATCAACAAGCACTATTTGTCACAAGATTTGAAAAGTAAATAGCCTATGTACACACTGAACACAATGCACATACAAGCTGTATTTAAGTACATGCCGAAGCTGTCAGTATAAAATGATATATATGACCTTCACGATGCTATTAATTTAGCCCAAAGATTAGGAAAACTAGCAAAACTGGTGAACTGGTACTGTTCAAATAAAAACATCTGCAAATCTTGCTGCAATTTCCAAATAGTATTTCTATTACTTAAATAATTATTTTTGTTATTTCTTTTAATACAAACACATTACTGCCTATGACGACTTTATCGTATTACTTACATATCAAAATCAAGTAATAATTACAAAACTCGCCGTAAACTATCACCTCTGTGGGTGTTTGGGATATAACCGGCACGAATATTTTCTCAACACTGCGGCATGTGAAAAAGTAGGTCAATAGTCAGAGAATACAGGGTGGGTGCGGCACGCCGCACCCACCCAAAAATCAAAATTATTTGATATCAGATGGCGGATGTGTACGGAAGCTTAATTACTTTTAAGTAATTAAGCTTTAAAATTAAGGAATTAAAATTCCTTTTTATATTTAAATGTTCAGAGTCTGCTCTTTTGAATGATATTTTCATTTTTAGCGGGTTTTTGAAATTTTTATATAATATGCTTGTTATTGTAGAATTGTTGCATATCAGTTACAGCTATGACAATTGTTTAATAAACCTTTAACCCTAGAACTACTGAGCCATATTTTGTAACACGGACTACGTTGGGGACTAACATGGACTACCCCACCCTATTTTTCAATTATAAACGTCATATACCGTTTATTAATGTATAGCTATATGGGTCTCTTTTATCCAGTGATACCAAAATAAGTACAAACATTGCCCACATAATGTCGCTATGACGTCATAATGTGAGGGCGCCCATGCACATTTGGGAAATTCTTGCTATGTACATAAGTATAAGCAAAATTGATTTTCGGCTACAAATTCTACAAAAATGCGATTTTCACCGGATTTTCTCTTAAATATAAAAGGAAATGACTATTTTCACCTAACAAGTAAAAAGTCAGTAGCTCTTGGAATAATGTCACAAGAGCGAAATGGGCCTCCCCCTAGCATGCCTAGGCCTATATGGTGATCCGATGGCCGGTCCTAAAATGAGCGCAAAGGATGGATATCTACGATTAGCTCAGGTCGTTTGGGCGTAAACGTGTGCGTGTTTTTATGACAGATAAAAAATCGTAGGGGGTAATAGGGTTAATGAATGAAGGAATGAATAAACCCACATTGTGGGTCCCACAATGCCTAAACCCTGTATTGCAAGGAGTCGAAAATGAGCCAAGGAAGGACAATATAGTTTGTTTGACTTATTTTATTAACACTCATTATTGAACGTGTATATTAAACAATTATTGCTAATGCTACATGATGATATCAATATTAAAAGGCATATTTAAAAAGTCTTGTGTGCATGTCACATCCTGACCTTTCTAATGGTGCGTCCCGGGGTTGCGTCCCAAAAATGATTGTCTGTTATGGTTCAATAATGATTTTTTAAATTTAATAGCAGACATGAGGGTGTATGCGTGTATGCATAATATCGGGACCAGAGTGACATGAGGGGTAAATAGGGCCCAGTATAAGGGGAGGGGTGCAAAAATTATGATCCCCGGGAGGGTAAACTTTCCATAGGGTCATATTGCTTCCTCCCTCCCTCTCAGCTTGCTAAAGATTCGCAGACCCCCTCATTCTGTTAACCCCGCTTGTCCCCTTTGGGAGCCCAATATGCAAACCTTAACATTCTAGAATATTGTGAGCAGGAAATATAGGAAATATTACATACTTAATTCACTATTAATGCTATATAATTTAGAAACATGGATGTTTTGACACATAAACATGTTCTTTAAGTGTTCAGGTGCTCTTTTGGTGTTTATAAAGTGACCCATATGTAAAAGCCGCATCTTTGTACACAAAGAACCCAGAATATTCAGTGCAACATGTCTTCGTTATTTAATATATTGCCATTCGACTTCCAGTAATGTTTAACTTCTAACGCATGTTTGATGACGTAAAATCAATAATATGTTACGTTGAATGTCTTGTGGAACTAGAAATATATTTTACGCCATCAAACATTTGTTGCATGCATCGAATAATCTATACATCCGCTAAAAAGTCCGTAGCGGCCCTTAAACAATTTTGATGATTATGATCTCGAATGCACAAATGGTTACAGGATATTTTTCCGAATTCCTGTTGTCTTCAAGTCATTAACAATTCGGTAGGTCAGGTTCTTGAAGAAAATGTCAAAAAATGTTATGTTCTCTATAGTTTGACCAATAGCTTTAGGCTGCGTTCACATAGAAGTATACGGTATTCGGTATTCGCTATACGAAATACGCTCATTCGTTCAGGCTGAGTTCATATAGGAGTATACTATGTGAACTCAGCCTGATCGAATGAGCGTATTTCGTATAGCGAATATCGAGTATGTCAGTTTACCCATTTTCTTCGTCTTATCAAATGCTTGTAACTTTACTTCTTGAGGTCACATTGCATTCAATGAGGTGTCATAATGTGCAGAATTAGATAGTGCATCAATTAGGAAATGAATTTGCCCACATATGGTTTAGGTTTTTAAAATTTGGACGGTATACGCTGCACTAAAAATCGAACATGCGCGATTCCCACTATACTATACTATACGCAGGTATACGGCCTTTTCGAATAGCTCTTATGTGACCCGGTACTATGAAATTACCTTGCTCGATTTAATCTATACGCGTGCACCTTCAAAACGTGCATCGTATACCCGAATAGTATACTTCTATGCGATCGTAGCCTTATGTGACCCGGTACTATGAAATTGCCTTGCTCGATTTAACTATATACGCATGCACCTGTAAAACGTGCACCGTATACCCGAATAGTATACTTCTATGTGAACGCAGCCTTAGGACAAGTTCTTATACGATGCATTATATCACTTCATATCTTTTCATGATCTTATTAAAATGGATGGAAAAATTATAAGCAAACAACAACTATAATCAAATTAAGTATTTCTTGGCCAAACTGGAACATGCGCGTTGCGTCCATGTAGTGTACTAAGCGTGTACGCAGTGTAAGACGCGTGTATACTTTCTTCTGTACCACGCTATGTACGCGCGTGTTTATCGCGAAGCCACTAGCGTTCACAGTGTTCCAGTTTGACCAAGGAATACTTAATTTGATTACAGACATACTTTGATCACAGAACACGAACACAGCCGGTCAATCATGCGATCTTTGATCCATGTAAACATGAATAGAAACAGTTGGTTACTGTCAAATATGCATGCGTGCAAGTGGCATCACCGTGCTAAGCTATTTTTTTGAGAAGAGGCATTTTGTATTCAGTCTCACTTCGAAAACGACCTCTTAATGACCTTTGACTCCAAATCTGTGAACACCCCGTAGATACGGGCTAAATATGCATTATGTGCACGTGACCTCACTGTCCCGCGTAAACTATGACACTTATGTGACCTTTGACCCCACAATTGCCTTGTCATGTGTGGTGACATTACAGGCAAGCATGCTTGTTTAATACCAAATTTGGCGGAAAGCATTCGAGTGCTAATGCAAGTGTTGACGGAGCGACGGGATAACAGAACGCAGCCGTTACCCCTGCTGAGTACATGGAGTAAAACAAAACAAAATATAAACAATGTAGCTTTCGGATACACTCTAAACACAGGTGTCAATACGGATAACACTTTTTTAACACTTCAACACGTTTAGATTTGCGCTTACCCGTACGAGAATAGGTGGCGTCGCTAGTGATTAAAGGAGTATTTCGTGATCCTAGCATCCTCTTTTTATGACATTTTTCAGTACATATCCACGAATAAAGCATATTCCCAAAATTTCAGTTGATTCCGATATTGCGTTTGCGAGTTATGCATGATTATGTGTATTACACTGCTCCATAGACAATACGTTGTAATTTCGTTCTGGTGCACCAGAACGGAATTCAAATTTCACGATATCTTTGCTAAACGAATTAATCTGCAAGAATTATTTTCTACATAAACATTATGTAGCCAGATTTTTCCAGTGATATAAAAATCTAAACTTTTTTTTGAGAAAAGTGGGGGGATGAGGCTGTGGATCACGAAATGCCCTTTTAACATAGCATGTTTACAGGGGTATTTTCTACAAAAAATATTAACACCAAAACATGCTTACATCAGTAATATTAACATGTTGTAGTGTTAATTGTTAGCGGTATATGCCCTGTAAACGTATTGTGGTGTTAATCGTATATAAAGCAACTTCTATATTTTACGTGTAGAGATGTAAACCCATATAAACGTGTTGAAGCGTTAAAAACGTGTTATCCGTATATTAACACTTGTGTTTAAAGTGCATGTATACTTAAAACAATAAAAAGCAATTATATAAATCACACTAAATTAGCTGTAGTTTTACTGCATGACACACTCCACATGTCCTCTCCACACTTTTCCCAAATTTTCTCCATGGTTAGAATTCACAGCATATCCTGAAATCAAATCTCGTAAAAATCCCTTTGCAAGCTTTTCCAAGTAGCAAACTGATCCGCACTGTGCGAAAAAAATCTAACCCTGTTCTCCATAATTTGGGAAAAGGTGTGCATGCTGTGTGTATTATTCAGCTTTTACATGTACTGGTGGAAACTCTTCCCAAGAAATCATCGCATCCCCTGAAATAAAAGAACAAAAAAAACCCACATTTTGTATTAATGTATATTACGTATTCATTATACAATATTTTCTTTAGTGCACTACTTCGTTTCTGTTGTGCTACTCTGAGTTTCACCCATTAGCTCACGCTGGCGATCATCAGGCCTGAAGATGACTCAGAGTAGCACAACATAAAGTAGTGCACTAAACCAAATATTGTATCATTTAGCTCTAGTTGTTAGAAGTATTGAACACTGTCTGTTATGAGCACTCTTCTGTCTGTTAATAACAAACTCTATTATTGTAGCGTATTCATAATACACATTTATGAGTAAGCCAGTGGCGTAGATTTCTTTTCGCCATTGGGGGGGATGGGGTTAGAAAAAATTTCTTGAAGTCAGCACCTTTTGGCGAAAAAAGAAGGTTATGGAACACATGCGCGCGTAGCGCGCGAAAAATTTTGCAATATTAAAGCTAAACTGGTGAAATATTGTACAAAATTTAGCACTTTTTAGGTTGAAATGGCCAAATATGGGGTTAATTTGATTGGAAACCCATATACAGGCGTCAACATTGGGGGGGGGAGATGATTGTATGGATCATCCCCCTGGCAAAATATTGGGGGATAAATCCCCCCCCCCCCCAGGATCTACGCCTATGGAGTAAGCCTACTCTCTAAATGTAAAAGAGTGAAAAACTCACTCCCCAAAAGAGTGATTCACTGACTTATAAGACCGTTGAAAAAAAGAAATGTGTTTTTTAATTTTAAAACCACTCTAAAAAGAGTAAAAACCGCTCTAAAAGAGTGAATTTGAACTCTTTCAAGGAGTTAAATGAAGGACAACTCTAAAAACTCTAAAAACTCCTTTTTGAGTAGTTTTAAAGTTAAAAACACATTACACTCTTTTTTTGAGTGGTTTTATAAGTGAATCACTCTTTTGGGGAGTGATTTTTTTCACTCTTTTACATTTGGAGAGTACTGTCGCTTTGTATTGTACTGACTATCATGACTATAGAGGATGTACGTTTATGTATGCGTTTGTATATTAACACTGATTGTTCCGTAAGGGAACAAACCAACAGTTCGACTATAATGATGAACTTTCGGTATATACCATAGGCTAAATACGATGAATTGATCTGTGGTGTCACATGTTTACATTTAGAACGCCCTCTGCTGTTTCAAGCCAGGCAAAATAACACAGGAGTGTCTATGGCAGACCACGAAAATCTTTTTTAAAAAAAAACCCAACTTTTGACAAAGTAGCTTGATGCATTTGTAAATGATAACATTTTTAATATTATTTGCTTTGAAACTAAAGTTAATGAAAAAAAATGAACTTCTTCTTAGCTTTGCTCCAAAGCCGACCTATTTTCCATCCAATAGGAAGAAAAAATGAAAAACCATGCCATATCCCCTCTGACACTATAGTCTGAAGACCGGCTAATCCCTGCTATTACTTACTTGACCACTGTATCTTACCATTGGTATCTTTAGCCTTGAGCAACTCATCAAAGTTGTCAATTTCACCGCCAGTAGCTACCCATTCCTCCAATTGTATCTGCTTATTCTTATCTAAATCCAGAAGAGTAAACGCTTTCTTCTGTGTAAGAGACGTTGGAGCCCGCGTTGGAGCCTGTGCAGCCTCACGTCTCCATCTGTATCTGTAAAGAAGTGTTACCACGGTTTCATCATTAAGTCAGATTAGATAAAGATATGTTAAAAGCTATTTTGTTTAGCCCGGTTGTTTGATGGCATGTAAAACTGTGTCATTTTAAAGAAAAGTTGAACAATGATGGCGCTATTTACCTTAAAGCTATAATGTTCAGATGGTAACTTACTATCAATGGTTTATTTACCTTCGACGAGTAACTTTTAAGGGGCTCTTCAACCCGGGTATTTCAATAATGTTTTAGGTGTAAATATTACCTAGGATGCAACTATTTAACCAGGCTATAGCCTAACATGTGTGAAATGCTATGTCAGTATGTCATAAGGTACGTGTATGTTTCTAATTTTTATGGTCAGCTAGCAGCAGTACTAAGGTGCGCTACTCCGAGTCCCAATGTGTGCTATTCACCCATTGCACGGTTCCGCCATATGCGAGAAGAGCCTCGATCTGGCAGGATGTATGAATGGGAATTGAACCAGTCATAAATTATAACATTGCGTAAAGTTACGTAATACTTTCTTTCATGTCTATTGCTAGTTCGAGGCTCTCCTCGCATATGGCGGAACCGTGCAATAGGCGAATAGTCCAAAAAGTTTGCTAGTACCTATCCCTAACTTTTACCCTAACCCAAACTCTCACCCTAAACCCTATGACTTTTTAATTTTTCAAATCAACAAAATTATGTTATTCAAAGAAATGTTTTGTGATTTTAGAGATTTTATTTAACTCTTTACGACCGTTCATTGGATTGGATTGTGCCGATCATGAGGAAGGAAAGCTATTATACAACATGTACCATCTGAAATAAAATTGCATAAACACGATGAAAGTCTGAAAAAACTAATTCGCGTCTGGCGATCCTATCAATCAAATTCCACGCGGCCCGTGATTGGTTAGTCGCGTAGGCGTAGCTAACAAAGGCACCGCCCAGTATCGCTCTAGCATGTCTAGTTAGGCGAAACTAACCAATCTGCTCTTCCACCAGTCAATCACCGCTTATAAATGCGGAAGTAACGTACATTTCGATTGGAGGTAACTTATCATGTGTTGTTATTTTAGCCAATCATAATAGCACAATCCCTTATAAATCCGGAAGTAATGAACATTTCGATTGGAGGTAAATATTCATAGGCCTATGTCAGATGCCAACTACATAGAGGTGTATTTTGTTTGGTTTGTTTGTTTGGTGTTTTTTCTTTTGTTTTTTGTTTTTGTTTTGTGTGGGGTGGTTTTTTTGTGTGTGTTTTTGGTTTTTTTGTGAATTGTTGTTGCTGTTGTTGTTTTGTTATTATTATTATTTCTTATTCTGACTTTATTGCACAACGGGGTGCTATTCTGTAGAATAATAGCGGCATTAATACCCGCATGCAAATTTGAATTGAGAAAGCTCTAAGTTGCATGAAAATTGTAATGGAAAATATACAATAGTAAATTGCCATTTCATTTGCTATTCAACGATAATGATGGCAATAATGTTAGCTGCAGCGCCTTTGTGAAGACAAGTAAGTACTTACTCCCATTCCACTCCAACACTCGGGCCACTCGGGTCAAAAGTAGGGCGTAATTCGCTATTTGGGCCAGTGTCCACTCCAATCCGACCTGTATTTGTTAGGCACGACCATCCAGGTTCGGGAATCATCACTAAACAAATCAAAAGTGCTACAAAGATTGTCTTGGCCATGATGATCTAAAAAATTAAAATAAAAAGCAACAATTACATAAGATCATTGTGCTTTCCCGAGTAGCTGACCGCCTTGGCCAGCAACCTATATAAATTGTCATTCAGGGATGATGCGTAATATAGGCGCAAGGCCCTATAATCAGCTTCCATGAAGACCTGAGCGCAAGAAGACCGTAAGTCCACTTGGCCCCTCAACATGTATACACTAAAGTTACGTATAGTTTCTTAGGGTTTTATAATGTTTAATACATGTTCCAGGGTGAAAACATTATGAAAGGTTGGGAAAGATTTGTTTTGGCCCCTGAACATGTATAAAACATTACCAAACTATACGAAACTATACGCAACTTGAAGTGTATACATGTTGAGGGGCCTGGTGGACTTACGGTCTTCTTGCGCTCAGATCTTCATATAGAACAATCATCGCAGTCAGGATCAGCTGCAGCTCCCGAGTTACAAAAATAGCAGTAAGTTCCTTGTCCAGGAAATTTCAAGCTATACTTTGACCAGCTCGTAAGCGGTGGGAATTTTAGGCTTTTATCACTACGCCAAAAAGTAGAACGACGGTTCTTTCTCAATACGCAAGCTAACGACTATCATATCCTTTCAACACATATATTCAAGTGCAAGCAAAAAAATATGGCTTCTTTAGAATAAAAAAAATTACGGGAGATATTCATCATTTTCTACCCCGGTACCCAAAGATTTATCGTCTGAATATCAAATCGTGCATAGTATATTCACGTGTATCGATCTCGGGTATTGATTTTAGTGTCTCTGCTGTACAATGAAATTATTAACCAGGCGATGTCGGTGTGCGCCGATTACAAGATGACCAAACTATAGGTCATTTTTTCCACAAGAATCATAATTATGACAGTGCGGCTCGAACTCAAACCGTCACGATCCAGAGTCTATTCATTTCACACTATTTATGTATTCAATTAACTAACTAACACCCCAGCAAACACAAAACGTTTTCGACATCATTCGCAAAAGGTTATAAAAGGTTGTCAGAAAACGTTTAAATGTCGGGTTATATAAAGGGTATATTAAGAGTATAAAACGTTTTCATAACCTTAAAAAACATTTTTGATAATCTACTGCTCAACAAACAAAAATGTTTTACAGAAAACGTTTAAATGTCTGGTTATATAAAGGGTATAAAAATGTTTTAATAACATTCCAAAAACATTCTTGAAAACTTGATATAAAACATTCTAAACAGAATGTTATTTTAGGGTTGAAAAAATATTTTGCGAAAAATGTTTGCCCAAAATATTTTCAATAACGTTTTAAAAACGTTTTCATGACCTTTATATAACCCTACATTTAAATGTTATTAAAAGGATTTGAAAAAACATTTTAAGAACATTTCTGTGTTTGCTGGGTTCAAATATTTTAACATAATGTTATTTAAGTATTGACACAATATTTGGCAAAATGTTTGCCAAAATAGTTTACAATAACATTTTTTTAAAACATTTCAAAATATTGTTGTATTGTGTTTTCATACAAAACGTTTTAAAACGTTATCATGACCTTTATATAACCCGACATTTTAATGTTATTAAAACGTTTTAGCTAAACCAAAAGCCAAAATATAACTTATTTAAAACGTTTTTAAAACGTTTTTGTGTTTGCTGGGACGGTGTATTTTTTAAGATATTATTGGAAACAATAGGCCTAGCTGTCTTCAAGCTTCTTTAAAATTAAAAAAAAATACAACACGACAGTTGAAGGTCATGTTTCATGAATTTGCATTGATAAAGTGTGAGTGAAATAATAAGCCAACAACTCATCTAAAAATAATAATTTCTATATAAATAATGGAGGTATAAATTTTTAACAAATGTTTATTCCATCTCGAAGTACACCCGTTATTTCTACAGTTGAATAGCAGCTGAATAAAATGTATACAATAGGCCTACACTACATTTTACATAGAATTTTCACCATCTTTTTAGTCTTCGTTTCACTAAATTCCAAAAAAAAATATTTTGTCGTATATAAATTAAAATAAAATTATCTGCCTCCTAAATCACAGCACTCCTGTAGCACGCTTAGGTATCACGAATCGTTATATATGATGTACACTGATATTCATATATTCTTTTATGCATAGGATGCTTAATTCAGTTTTTACACAAAAGATATTTCATTGAAACCCCTGCCACTCGGCTATTTCAAAAGGGAACCAGGTTTCCTTAGCATGTGCAATAAATTGGCATTAAAATTAATATTTTTCTATAGGGATTCTAAAACCACTTTGTGGACGGCGTCTACTGTGTGCTTCGTGTCAGAAATTGCCATGATATAATCGAATCCACTACTTCTTCAACAGCTACGCATGGCTAGTTTGTTCCGCTGAGGCCGAGTGACTCAGGCTAAGTTTAAACAAGAACTGTCTTTAAAAATTACAACGCCATATATGAAGATCATATTACCAGGTCTAATAATAGGGTACATCGTTCAATACTATGCATGTATATATAAATTTATATGCACTTATCATGGGCCCTAAAACTTTATCGGGGCATTGAATAGACAAAATTGACGTTTTATACAATAGTTATAATAGTGCCTTTGACTTCCCCCATGGTTCATAGGATTTTTTTTTCATTCAAAATCAAATATCGGCCCTGCTGTGCCGCTCTCCAGCTGGTCTATTACATGTGGATCCTTTGAACACCTTACAAGAACTGTCTTTCAAAAAGACATTGTGTTACTTTGCAATGAAATATTACAACTTTGTTATAACAATGACGTTGATATTGCACTGAAGTACACATTACTCATGAGGATAAATACTAACCAAATTTCATTAAAATATATCACCATTGAAACGTTCAAATAGATTTCTAATTTTGCCTAATTAAATTAAAATAAAAAGAGCAATGCAGGAGTATTATTTCAAAACAAAAGATAGGCATACATGTAATTATGTCAGATGTATTTTAGGCTCTTGAAAAAAAGGAAAGACCTTGTTTCCAAATTTCTAAACAACAATGTCAATTGCTAAATATTATACATCAATATTCTAAACATCAAACACTTTTACAAAGCGAAGGCAAGAATATTATAAATGCTAAACACTGTTTTAGCAGTGTTAAGCAGGCATGTAGTAGTGTCATCAGCAAATGAAATTAAGTCAATTACCTGTATTGTGTGCTGAGGCTTGTGGATCAACGTCTAGGCGTTGTGCCTGTGCGTAGCGAACTATAAATCACTGCACCTTTTTTTACATAATTCGAATACATTCAATATATCACTTACATTATGCATAGAGTATACAAAGTGATGGGCCTAATATTCTTGAGGAACACCACAAATAATATCTTTCAATTCAGATTCACAAGAATTATATTTTTAAAAAATTGCAAAACTCCTCTTATTTTAAATGAATACTAACTTTCTTACCTCGCAGTTGAAAAGTGAAGAATTCTTGATCGGATAAATGTGTGGTCAGCACGCACAATCTGAGTCCAGAATTACCAGTAACTCAAAGAGCAAACAGCATGTAACTATGCAGCAAGTCGAAAAGCATATATCTATCATCTAGGCCTGACCCTTTTTATATTCTTTAATGTTGTAGGCGTTCTGATATTATGAAGGAAGCGCACGCGCAATCATGGATTAACGAAAGCACGGGATAAGAAGCATAAATTAAACGACACGCCCCTATTGAGCTATTACCATAATAGGATGTATTGGTAGGCCTAGTGTACTTGGGGAACTCGGCTATTGTTGTCGGGACGAAAATGGTAAGAGCAAGGGAAATCCCGTGCAATTGTTGTGATTAAGGTCCAGAATCAGTTTCCTATCATAATCTGACCTAGCCTAGAAGAATAGGAAAAACTTGGGTGGCAAATATGCACCTTAATTGCTCAGAAAAGAGTTAAGGTCATACAGGGGTCAAATTTCATCAGATCTTGTTTATGACCACGCTAAAGTATTGCTCTGATCATAATGATTCAGAAAATGTATGGTTTGACCTATCTGAGATGTATGGTTTTCGAGTTATAAGCAAAAAGGTCAAAGGTCGCATTTTGGACTCCACAATACTTTGATGTCATTTTGAAGAAAATTTGATCATTTTGAAATTTGACTCTGTTATGATGAGAGGGCTATAACTCTTTTTGGAGCAAAGTGTGTTTTTGTCACTTAACTTTTACTGGTTATTAAAGGTATTCAGCACTTTATAACTCGGTTCCAAGCCTTAATCACAAAACCTAAACGACATGATAACCACACTCATAGAAATTGTTCGTTGGCATTACTCAGTAAGTTGATGTAAGTCGTTGAGTCAACTTTCCGAGTAATGCCAACGCGTACAATTTTGAGTAACGTTGACTCGATATCATTATGTTGGTCGCACTCATTTGCACTTACTTTATTGAGTTGTTACAACTCAGAAAATGAAACTAGGTTAGCATAATTATCTAGAGGTGTGCTATAGTATACCAAATTTTGCACTGATTACAAAAATAAATATTTGAATACTGCTAATTGTGCAGAAAATGATACAATTACGTGAATTAAGTAACAAAGTACCAATTGGAATAACTCAAAACAATAAGTACCAGTAACTTAAAATGAACGAGTTACATCAACTTACATGTTGAGTTACAATAACTCAACTAATTGGTTCTTTGAACCTTGTTTATTTTTCTACGTTCCCTGAACTTGAATTCAGAAGTTGGCATTACTTAAAAAGTTGACGCAACGACTTACATCAACTTTTTAAGTAATGCCAACAAAGTTGATTAGTTGACGGAACTTTTTGAGCTTTTTCAGCATAGTTCGGATAACTAAAATGAATTTTGTTTTGGCAACTTTTACACTATTTTTGAGTTGTCCAAACTTACTCCTTTTGAATTGCGCCAACAAGGCGAACAAGTCATTTCTATGAGTACATACACTTGAAACCAGGGATATATCCTGAGCCAATCTGAAGTTGGGATCTAAAAATTTCCCAAGAAGTGGGGCTTGAGAGACTGATTGCAAGGGAAATCAGTTCCCATTTAAGCCTATAGATTCGGTCATTTGACTATTCCAAAAAAAATTATTTTGCCCATCCATTCAATTAAGGGAAGGGGTATGAACGTTTCATGGTTTGGACAGTATTTATTTTGGGACATTAGAGCACATCAGACATATCGAATTGCATTCTGAATACGAAGAATGTCATTCTGATATCAAATAATTTAGATTTTTGAAATTCGCAATTTAATACACATTTTATGGCAAATCATTAAAATTGATATTTTTGATATTTAACAGTACTTGAAGTAAACTTTATAAATCTGATGATTTATACTTAAAGTGTATGTAGGTGGGATGAAAAGCCGACGATCAATTGAAAATTGTGACCTTTCGTATTGAAGATATGGATTTTTTTCCCAAAACACCAAAAAAAATTAGGTCTTTTGGGGAAAAAAATCCATATCTTCAATATGAAAGGTCAAAATTTTCAATTGACCGTCGGCTTTTCCTCCCTGCTACATACACTTTAAGAATAAATCATTAGATTTATATAATTTACTTCGAGGACTGTTATATATCAAAAATTTGAAAAATATCAAATTTTATAATTTGTCATAAAATTTGTATTATATTGTGATTTTCAAAAATGAAAATTATTTGATATCAGAAAGACATGCTTCGTATTCAGAATGCAATTCGATAGGTCTGAGGTGCTCTCATCCCACAAAAAATACTGTCGAAACGCAATAAACGCTCATTTTAGATCCCTTAAGGTTAAATACAATTGATTTTCAAGGCTTGATTGCAGAGGGGCGTAAGTTAATAATGGAAACAGCCATGCAGAAAAGAATGAACTCACGCGTACAATAGTGTATCAATCTGAACTAGGGCCACGGACAAACCGCTGCTCGTGAGTCATCCTATGTTGTAGGAATAGGGAAGGGGCGACCATGATACTCCCATATGGGCTGATGGGGGATGATTGTGGGCAGCCGTTTTCGGCAATTTTCCTTTGGATTTTCTAAATTTGCAATTTTTAAAATTATCCTGGATGATATCTGTCGTGAAATAAATCAATGCTTGTATAGGCTATAATAGGCCTAGTATGCCTATTTATACCCTGATTATGCAATATATATGCCTACAACAATAACTACAACAACAGTAACAAAACCAACAACAAATATTTTGTTAATCTAATTTGTAAAAATATATTCTATTATTAGACTAGTATAGCCTAAAAATTCCTGAATTATATAGTGAAAAAAAAACGGGCAAAAACAATCAATCGCTGCAGTCAGAAAGAAAAGAAACGAACAAGAAAAAAAAGACCACATAGGGACTCGAACACGTACCAAAGTTTTCCAGCTCAAAACTGATAAGCCTATATTTACATGTATGTACTATGTGTTATCGTATTGCGGCCCATTATGGTTGCAGAAAGAAATTACGCCTCCGGGCCGGGTTTCTTCTTCGTCTTACATAACCAAAAAAAGCCCTGAAGCTTGTTGTTTGGCGCTCTAGCTGAAATACAGCAAAATAATGTAAGATGGTAAATGTAAATCTGTATTTTAGCTAGAGTATATCTCGAGCTAGCTTGAACCCCCAAACAACCCCCCCACACACACACACACACACACTCCGATGTGCCAAAAAAAACTTTGGCCCTCATCCCCACCCTTTACTTACGCAAGATTTTGGGGAACCCAGATTTAAATAGTCTTATCATATTATATTTTGCATATCTAAACATGTTTTTCTACAACTTTTTAAGGCGTAATTGTAGAAACGGTGCCCTCAACATATGTGCCAAAAATCGGACAAATTTGGAGGGGGAGCAAGGGGTTTCCTCCTTGGAGTCAGAAAATTATTTTCACAGTATCTAAACCTGAACCTAGCCCAAGTTCTTTAGGCGAGGGGTTTCCACCGCAAAGTCAGAAAATTTCACAATATATCTATAAACCTGAACCGGGCCCAAGTTCCTGGAGCGAGGGTTTTCCCTCGAAGTCAGAAAGTGATTTTTACAGTATACAGGGTGTAACAATAAAATTTATACAATTGCATTTTGACTTCTCCGGAAAAAAATAAATGAGTTATGGCACAAATGTTATATGCAATACAAGCAGTAATATCTTGGCTAAAAGAAGACGTTTAGTTGGTTTCTTTACTAGCTTGGGTTCAAAAGTTATGTCCGATTAATTAAATCGTCCAGAAAACGTGTTGGGCAACTTTTGCCATGTTTGCGCATATCAGGTTTGAACCGCGTAGATATGCATATCGTGCATTAAACATCAAAGAACTGACACAAAAGAATTATAAGTGGTGTTTCTTCATATAATTAACATGAACTTAATAATAATATGATATTTCTTTAAAATCTATAAATGAAGTCAAGACATTTCTTTCAAATAATCTCATAAATAAAGTAATTTCTCATATCCCTGAGATATCATCGGTAAAACTGAGAACAGTTTTTGCATCCATAAGTACAAAACAATAAAATTTTGAAATTAAGTTCATCTGGGCTTCTAGCTGTTCTGGGGCGACCACTATTGCCAGCATTCTGTTAACAAATTCCAGGTAGGCCTACTTCTCATAGATATATGTAGTTGTATGCCTTGATGGAAGACGTGAGTTTGGCAAATGAGCTAAAAACGATCGTATGGTTTCTGCTTGGCTCCATGTGCTACCGAATGTCACAACCATAAAAATACGCTCTTCCAACGAGAATTGGGGTCGAAATTGTTGAGCTGCAGCCACGATTTCTAGCCGGGTTTCTAGCAAATGAGGTTGTTATGTCAGTGCTTAAGCAGTATTCAGACTTTTTATTGTACGTACAATATTGTATGCAACATATCTACGTTGTTTAATCTATTGCCATTCTATTTCCAGTAATGTGTAAGTTCTAACGAATGTTTGATGACGTAAAATCGATAATATATTTCTACTAGATATTACATGTAACATATTATCGATTTTTCGTCATCAAACATTCGTTAGAACTTAAACATTACTGGAAATAGAATGGCAATAGATAAAATAACGTAGATATGTTGCTTACAATATTGTATGTACAATACTCGGAGTCTGAAGCTCGCTTAAGTTGTGACTCCCAAAAACTCAAGGAGATATTCTATTATGTAATCATTTCTACCACCATTTCAAGAGCACCGTCCAACTGGTCCGTGGTTCAACTCTATTCAGTCACTTTTGTAACACTTAGACAAAAGTGGCCCAAGCAATTTAAGACTAGGTTACATAATTGGCCATATCTTCACTTGTATACCATCGATTTTATTCAAACAAAGCTTATCTGGTGGCTACAGAAATTATCCTGATAGACATATAAATATCAAACCAAAAAATACGCGGCATACCTGCGTCATTTTATTTTCAAAATTGTACAAATTTTATTGTTACACCCTGTATTTATATATACAAGGTTTTTTACGATATAGTACATGTAGTAAAGCCATTAGATTATGACATACGAGTGTGGTATACGTTTGAATTAATTCCTCTTTTTCTTTTTTATAGCCCTGGACCATTTTTAGGATGAAGAAGTGATTTTGCCAACAACTAAAAAAAGTCAAACATGTACCAATAAGCCTACCATCTTCTTATATGTATAGGCACCTCATGTATTATTGTCCTATGTACTGTACCAGAGGTATGCCTCGAGTCCGGGTCAAATTGGTTCGAGTCCATGTTCTAATTTGAGGCTATATATGGATTTAGGTATATCAAATATTCCAAACATATGTGAACCAATTCCATGTGCATGGTGGATATGGTGTCCCGAAAGTCTCTCTACCATTTTGAACCATCATCTCTCACAAGTATTAGCGTAAGGAAAATCCAAATACATCATTATTTGATAAGAACAAACTTGTACAATTGACCTTTTCGGTAAATCCCATAAGCCTTTGGGAGTACACCTGAGATGTCGTCATTTGACGTCACGCTGATCTGCGTCGATGCGCACATCGTTTATCGAACATCGTTACTGCGCATTGTAAGTCGGCGTAACGTCAAATGACGAGTTCTCAGGTGTACTCGCAAAGGGTTATGGGATTTACCGAAAAGGTCAATTATTCTGATACCAAACTTGACATGATTTTCTTTTTCATTGAAAGCATAACATCATTTCAATCATTTCATTTTGTTGAGTTCATTTGCAGCTGCTGATTAATATTTGCCAACTTTAAAAATTAGATTTTGGACTGCTGAAGTTTAAACTTTATCACTAGAGACCTCTCAAAACAAGAAAAAGTGAAAGTGAACCGAGCTGGCGCACACTTCAAGTGTCTCTTAAAGCTTTAGGAGTAAACCCCTGGTTTTATTTAATTGTATTCTTTTTTTAAATTATTAATTAAAAAAATTAAACTAATTAGTATTAAATAATTAACATAATTAATATCAATTAACGGGATTAGTACAAATTAAATGTTTACCCTTTTCCAATTGGTCGTAAGGTATCTTTATAAATTTACTTCGGTGCCAAATATCGCATTATGACACCCCCATGTATTATTAGCCTATGTCCTGTACCCCCGGGCCTGTACCATGGTCCCACTTCTCAATACAAAATACATATAGACCAGAACGACTTTTAAGTTAAAACTTTCCCCATATACGAGTCAGTTACATCTTTTGGCATGAAAAAGGGAGTAAAATGGACGGAACATTAAACTACTTTCGTGGCATTTGGAGATATGCCCATTTAAGACCAAAAGTTTAGTCAGTAAGTAACTTAAAGGAGTATTTCGTGATCCTAGCATCGTCTATTAATGTCATTTTTCATTAGATATCCACGAAAAAAACCTTTATTCCCAAAATTTCAGTCATGATTCCGATTTTGCGTTCGCGAGTTATGCATGATTACGTGTATTACACTGCTCCATAGACAATACGTTGTAATTTCGTTCTGGTGCACAAGAACGAAATTCAAATTTCACGATATCTTTGCTAAACGAATTAATCTGCAAGAAATATTTTGTACATAAACATTATGTAGCCAGAGGTTTCCAGTGATGTAAAAATCTCATCTTTTTTTTGAGAAAAGTGGGGGGATGAGGCTGTGGATCACGAAATGCCCTTTTAAGTAAGCAAGTTCGTAAGTAAGTAAGTAACATATACTTCTATAGGATGTACCTGCGTTTCACCAAAAAAATAAAACAGTTGCTTTAATGAGAAAGGCAAAGTTTGGCCTGGCCCAGGGCCCCCAAAAAGGTAAATCCGGCCCTGATTATGATCACTTATAAAGGAAAACAAATCAATTCCCACGCACTCTGCAGAGAATAACGATTTTCCATGCCTTTCATCAAAACACATTTAATGATGAAAAGGGGAAGTGTAAAGTAATAAAAGCTAAAAGCCAGCTTATTGTAGAAAGAGGAACTGAAATATGAACAAATCACAGATACTGGAACACAATATCTAAACCTGAACCTGGCCCAAGTTCTTGTGTTCCAATATCTGCCCCGGGGGGGTCACTCCCTTTGTGGCCTGTACACCATCCGCGATAATGAAAACGCGTAAAAAGGGTCGTTTTTCGTGGGTATGCACAATACGCGCGTATCGCGTTTAGGGTGTCAAAAACATGACAAATTGGAAAAAAGGGTAGCAAAATTGCAATTTCTAAATACGCGGAAATGAAATTTAGGGTATGAAATTTGATGTTAGAAATGAAATCCCTGTTTAGGGTGTCGTTTTAGCCAAGGGTTAAATCCTCGTTTAGGGTGCTTTTCAAAAGTTGATTATCGCGGATGGTGTACAGGCCACAATGGGAGTGACCCCCGGGATATCTGCCCACCGCATCCTTCTGATCTCGTGACTGCTGGGAGAGTACAAGTGGCGTTGATTTCTTTTTAACATGGGTATGATGGGGTTGGAAAAAAAATTACCGAAGTATAGTGAATCCAGCACCTTTTGGCGACAGAATACATAGAATACGTTAATACACATGTGCGCGAAAACATTTGCCATATTGAAGCGAAACTGGTGAAATATGGGGCAAAATTGGAATAATTTCTCGCGAAGCACACAAAAATTGGCATTTTTTAGGCTTTAAGGACATCTTGTAATCCTTGTAATTTGTTTTCTACAATATGTAACATTGTTTATCTCATTAATGAGGATAATTTGGTCAGAAACCAATAATACGTGATATACAGGCTTCAACATTGGGGGATGATTGGCATACGTCACAGCTAACCCAGCAAACACACAAACGTTTTAAGCAAGTTATATTTTGGGTTTTGATTAAATGTCGGGTTATATAAAGGTCATGAAAACGTTTTAAAACGTTTTGTATGAAAACACACTACAACAATATTTTACAAATGTTTTCAAAATGCTATTGTAAACTATTTTTTGCAAACATCGCCAAATATTTTGTCAACACTAAAAAAACACTATGTTGAAATAGTTGCAGTAGGTTATCAAAAACTGTTTTTTAATGTTATGAAAACGTTGTATGCCCTTTATATACCCTTTATATAACCTGACAATTAAACGTTTTCTGACAACCTTTTATAACCTTTTGCGAATGATGTCGAAAACGTTTTGTGTTTGCTGGGAAATACCCAAGAAATGTGAGTTCAGTTTGTTTTCTTTAATTTTATGTGTCCGATTACTCAGTCATCCATGCAACCATCTGTCAGTATAAAACAATGATTCATTGACATGAATTTTGACATGAATGGGGTTTCAGTCTGTGTTTCAAAATGGTAAAATCACTATAGGAGTTGAAATAAGGTTTGTAGTGTGATGCTTACTTCTTTCGTTGGCTAAGGCTGCGTTCACATAGAAGTATACTATTCGGGTATACGGTGCACGTTTTGCAGGTGCACGCGTATAGCTTAAATCGAGCAATGTAATTTCATAGTACCGGGTCACATAAGGCTACGATCAGATAGAAGTATACTATTCGGGTATACGGTGCACGTTTTGCAGGTGCACGCGTATAGCTTAAATCGGGCAATGTAATTTCATAGTACCGGGTCACATAAGGCACTATTCGAAAAGGCCGTATACCATGTATACCTGCGTATAGTATAGTATAGTGGGAATCGTGCGTGCTCGATTTTAGTGCAGCGTATACCGTCCTAATTTTAAAACTAAACCATATGTGGGTAAATTCATTTTTTGTAATAGATGCACTATCTAATTCTGCACATTATGACACCTCATTCAATGCAATGTGACCTCCAGAAGTAAAGTTACAAGCATTTGATTAGACGAAGAAAATTGGTAAACTGACCTACAAATGTATACTCGCTATTAGCTATACGAAATACGCTCATTTGACCAGGCTGAGTTCACATAGTATACTCCTATATGAACTCAGCCTGATCGAATGAGCGTATTTCGTATAGCGAATACCGTATACCGTATACTTCTATGTGAACTCAGCCTAAACGAGATGAAAAATGTACTTGCAAATTGGTAGACTGAAACAGTTGCAAAGATCTAAAGCAACGGCCGGCTCTCTTGAATAAAGGTGTACAAGATAAAAAAGAAATGGCCAACAGAGATTGGATGAAATAAAAGGTTGGAAGTCAGCATCCAGCCAATCAACTGCATGCAGCAAATCTCTTGTGGCCACATCATGAGTGTTCCGCCTTAATCCAAGAAAGCCATTATTTTAAATCAAAATGCAAGATGCTTCAACATACCCATCGCAGGTAAATGTTCACCCTTTTGGTCAAATGTATGCATGGAGAACTCATTTCTCCTCCCTATAGTGATTTTATCATTTTGAAATAACTGCTGATTAAAAACTTTTAAAAAAATCTCATTTTACGTCAAAATTAAGTTCAACGAATCATTGTTATGCACTGAATGGTGGTTGCATGGGTGCCTGGAGGATCAGAGACAGAAAGGTGAAGGAATAAACCAAAAAAATTGTTTTTGCAAATGAAACAACTTTGGGATCATATTAACACTTAACCCACTATGGCCCCCATGTCCCACCATGACACTCTTTGACCAACTATAGGTTTCAAAAGAAATACCCCCCCCTAAAATTACAAAACATTTCTTTGCATAACTTGACATACATTTTGGGTGATTTGAAAAATTCAAAAAGCTGTTTTTCATCCCTCACAAAGTTGTTTCATTTGCAAAAACAGTTTTTTTTGGTCAAAAATAATCACATTTTCCAAAAATAATGCCTTCAGAAAAAGTTGCACTTTTCAACATCATGTACAAAACGTTCTCGATATCAATGTTAAGGTTGATTTAGTTCTTGGTTTTTTCCTTCACCTTTCTGTCTCTGATCCTTCAGGCATCCATGCAACCATCATTCAGTGCAGAATAATGATTCGTTGATTATTCACAAAAGTTCTGGTTTACAAATCCAAAAGTATTTCGGTATAAAGATGTTAAACATACCTCAATGACGTTTCGTACTACATTGTAGTACTTTCTCAAATTGACTGATCAACTCTCACACTCCTCGTCTGTTTCCTGTTAGAAACTCCACTCCAAAACGCCACCAACGTCGAGTTCCAACAGGAAACAGACGAGGAGTGTGAGAGTTGATCAGTCAAATTGAGAAAGTACTACAATGTAGTACGAAACGTCATTGAGGTATGTTTAACATCTTTATACCGAAATACTTTCGGATTTGTAAACCAGACCTTTTGTAAATATTTTTTTTATTATTCAAATTTTACTTTTTCTTTTTGAAATAATGTATTTTGGACAATCCTGATGAATTTATTTACGAATGATTCGTTGAACTTAATTTTGACGTAAAATGAGATTCAGTTGTTTCAAAATGATAAAATCACTAGGGAGGAGAAATGAGTTCTCCACGCATACATTTGATCAAATGAGTGAATATTTACCTGCGATGGATAGATTGAAGCATCTTGCATTTTGATTTGTGGCCACAAAAGATTGGCTGCATGCAGTTAATTGGCTGGATGCTGACTTTCAACCTCTTAATTCATTCAATCTCTTTTGGCCATTTCTTTTGTGTCTTGTACGCCTTTATTTTAAAACACCGACTGAAAACCCCATTCATGTCAAAATTCATGTTAATGAATCATTGTTTTATACTGAGAGACGGATACATGGATGACTGAGTAATCGGACTCATAAAATTAAAGAAAACAAACTCACGATTAATTCAATCAAAACATTGATCACATTGATATCGAGAACGTTTTTGTACATTACATGTATAGGATGTTGAAAAGTGCAACTTTTTCGAAAATAATCATTTTTGGAAAAAGGGATTATTTTAGACCAACAAAAATTATTTTGAAAAAAAAAGAATGTTGGGAGAGATTCTTCTGTTCTCTCTTTTTTTTTAATTTTTCAAATCAATCAAATGTATTTCAGGTTATGCAAAGATATGTTTTGTAATTTTAGGGGGAGTTATTTTTAACCCTTTATGACACCCCTTGACTACCATGACACCCCTTGGCCCATGCACCATGACACCCCATGACCCACCATCACACCCCTTGACTATCCATGATACCCCTTGAATCTCCATGACACCCCTTGACCTGCTGTGACGCTCCTTGATCCACCATGACACCCATTCAACCACCATGCCACCCCATTGACCCAAACGTCGGTTGTTGTTTTTTGTCTGTTTAGTTTTGTTTGACTGTTATGTACACAGTGATTCTCATCACTTCCAGTGTATTTTGTACTGTTTTCCTGACACTTTTGTGGGCTCTGGAATTGCCCATTTTTGTCCATCGAAAATTGCCTGTATTTGTGCCTACACTGGTTGTTTGCTTTAGCATGTTTGTTTATATGCATAGTGATTTTCATCACTCTTCTAGTGCACTTTTGTATTCACATTGATCCTTGTTGTTTTTGTAGGTTTACAACTCCTGTGTGCCTTGGAACTGGTAATTTTTGGCTATCGAACTTTGCCTACTTCTTATGCCACATTTGCTGTTTTTGTCCCCCTGCATACTGTCTAGTCTGCATTTTACTTGTTTCCCCACATCAAGTTGGTGTACCTTGCTTTTTTCTTTCCTGTTGTTCATATTCAAGGTATCCTCTTGTATCATTTATTGATTCTTGATGTGTTTTGTGTTCTCGTCCGTTGGATTCACCATTACCTACATTTTCATGCGAACGTTATTTAAACGTATAATCAAAACTCCACACAATTACGTTTTTTAAACGTAATATTGAAACGTTTTTGAAACAAAACTGAAACGTATTATTAACATTAAAAAACGTGAAATGGCTAGGTGGGTTAATGATTGGTATGGAATGTAAATTATGAATATTTAATAGCTCACAATCTTGCAAGGGAATGTGGGACGCGATCATTGAAGTAAATGTAAAGTAATGTGTGTTGAATCTATGTTAAATACTTCTTTGTAATATTGTTTGATTATTTACTTGTTATTAGTAGAAAGAAACAAAAAAATAAGATTTATTCACACAAAATGTTTTTCAAGATGTAAAATTTTATTTGACTACACAGTTTACAAACAACACAAGAATGCCTACACCTCTTGGTTAGCATTATAACGTAAAGAAATAAAGACACAGAAATGAAGATAAAGAGCAAAGGAAATCATATGAACAATGGCATATTCCAGAAATTTTCCACACATCCCCCAAAGATGACATCGACAAAGTTAAATTTAAAACAAAATGTAGGATTTCCCATGAATGATTTTGCAAAATTGTATGCGATTTCCCGGGCCACCCATAACATAACAATAGGAGTTCCAAGCCAAATATTTAGAGTGTACATTTGGGAATTGGGATTTACATACATTTACACCAAAAAGTGATCGGAATTTCCATTTTTTACATTCCGATGTGCATATGGGCGGGAAATGGGATTTTCTTTCGACATTTCATGATAGGAATTCCCAAGCACTATTGAGGGGGAAGCTGTGGGAATTCCTAATGTCCTCTTGGGGGGGGGGGGGTGGGAAAATTTCTGGAATAGCGCAATTTCCCAGTCAACACACTACGTTTTCATGACATTCGCTGACCTTGTACTTAGGTGGTCTTCTACGTACGTAAATCTGTGAATTCGTATTCGTGTTGTGACTACGTTATGTTCGACGTTTTTCTGACGTTGATATCAGTAATGTCATTATGACGTTGTAATGACGTTGTTTCGACGTCAACATATTATTCAAAAACTTCCCTATTAAGTCCGTTCGAAATTTGTTACAACGTATGAATAATACGTTCACTTGAGGGGATATCATTTTAATCCAGACGTTGATGCAATGTTTGACCAGACCTGCTAATAACGTTTGAATTATACGTTCAGAAATCGTTACACAAATACCTATCTGAAACGATTTCTTGACGTAGATAAGGTTTAGGGTTAGGACTTTACATATAAGCACTGTATGCACTGATAATTACTTCTTGTTTTGACGTCCACAATGAACGTCATATTGAAGTCGTTGAACATTATTGAGGACGTCATCTACGGATCGTAAGTACGTAATTTTGTGAACTCGTATTAGTGTTGTAACAACGTTATTGCCGGACGTTAATATAACGTCATAGTGCCGTTGTTTCGACGTTCACAATTTGACGTTGAAATAACGTCATAATAACGTCACGTTAACGTCCGGAAATAACATTGTCACAACACGAATACGAGTTCACAGATTTAGGAACTTTTGTCCATATACAGTAAGCCTAAGAATTAAGGTACAAGTTATGTTCACCACCCTTTATATTCCAAATAAAGACAGATATGTCATAATTGGAACCAGCAGCCAATAGCTGCATCTTTTAGCTCGAATTTAAGACCTCGTTCAAATTGTTCCAGAAAAAAACACAACGATACAAAAACCCAAGAAAGATGCCAATTTGAAAGTTGCATTTTGCTCCATTGCATACCCTATTGATTTGTACACAAAGCGTTCGCGAGTAAGAGAATTGGCGCCGTGCTTCCATTGTTTTAGTACGTTAAAACTAGCGTCGTGCTTTCATTGATTGGAAACAAAAGTGCAACTTTTCATTTCGTTTCTTCATTAGACTTTAGATCACTGTTTCTTTAATTCTCAACCAAATTCAACAAATAAGGTCTTAAATCAGAGTTAAAGAGACAAAAGTTTGAACTTCGCATCAAAGAATGTTACATTTCGTATGTGCAGTCCGTATTCTTTGATATCTTCATCGTTGTCATAGCCATATGATACTGAATAGGTGCGTGAGATGTTCCGACTAGGTTGTCCAGTAATCATGGTAATGGTCAATGTTTGTTCGGACACAGGATTGTGGATTGCCCACACGGCATTCGATGCGTCTGACTTGTTGGAAATTGTACAGGAAAATCGTGCTGTTTCACCCTCGAAGACCTCGACATTTATTTTGTTGGCAAATGGTGACAGGCGAAACATATTGGTATCAGTATGGTCAGAATTATTTGAAGTACAAACCTTGTAGATGCCATATTGAAAGAGGTTATCACTCTAATTATGTAGGCATATTAGCTACATCACGTAACCATTTTGTTTTGGTATTTTTACCGTCACTGTCAAGGATCCAATTAGATTGGTCATCATTTTGGTTGATTAGTTTGTCATCTTTGTCAACGTCTTTATTAATCTGAACATCCTGTCGATTTATAAATCCCGAAGCAGAAACGGCTAATAATATAAAGTAACACAAATGATAATAACAAGTAACACAATTACACACACCACTACGATAATTGCTATATTCCTTGATGATAGCGAATTATGTTGTCCTTTTATGGTCTTATCACTAGAAACAATAGATGTCGAAGTGGTTTTAATCATAGATCTGGTTGCCTTTGTAGCGATAGTTGTATTAAAAATCGTACTTGTAGTTGTAGCTTGCTCAGTTTGCACAACTAGCTTTGGCAGTGGAATTATTGAACAAGAAGGAACTTTGTGAACAGTATCAATATTAGCTTCACACCGGTACTCTTTGCCAACATCCGACGTGGTGAGCTGAATTGGAATACTATTTGTGTCATTCTGTTGAGAAGAAAGTTGCTGTTCATTGGCGTACCAAGTAAGACCCACCACGGGACCCGAACTATTCATTGTCGTCTCGCATATGAGCTCAATTTCGATTCCATCTGGCGGAATGATATCTGGTATTATGCCTGGGTCTGACGAACACTGAAGTGTTGGCAGCGACCACACGGTAAGATGAACAAAATCACTTTTGACAAAAGTTGAAGTTTGGTTCCGTAGAGTACAAGCAAATTTGAACTTAGCATCAAAGAATGTGACATTTTGTATGTGGAGTCCGTATTCTTTGATTTCTTCATCGTCGTCATACCGATATGATACTGAATAAGTGCGTGAGATGTTCCGACTAGGTTGTCCAGCAATGGTCAATGTTTGTTCGGACACAGGATTGTGGATTGACCACACCGCATTCGACGCGTCGGACTGGTTGGAAACTGTACAGGAAAATTCTGCCGTTTCTCCCTCGAAGACCTCGACATTGTCGGCAAACGGTGACAGGCGAAACATATTGGTATCAGTATGGTCAGAATTAGTTGAAGTACAAACCCTGTAGATGCCATATTGAAAGAGGTTATCACTATAATTATGTAGGCATATTTTGGCTACATCATGTAACCATTTTGATATGATATTTTTACCTTCACTGTCAAGGATCCAATTAGATTGGTCATCATTTTAGTTGATTAGTTTGTCATCTTTGTCATCACACGTCTTTATTAATCTCAACATCCTGTCGATTTATAAATCCCGAAACAGAAGCTGCTAATAATATAGAGTAATACAAATAATAATAACAAGTAACACAATTACACACACCACTACGATAATTGCTATATTCCTTGTTGATAGCGATTTATTTTGTCCTTTTATGGTCTTATCACTAGAAACAATAGATGTCGAATTTGTTTTAATCATAGATCTGGTTGTTTTTGCAGAGATAGTTGTACTAAAAATCGTACTTGTAGTTGTAGCTTGCTCAGTTTGCACAACCAGCTTTGGCAGTGGAATTATTGAGCAAGAAGGAACTTTGTGAACAGTATCAATATTAGCTTCACACCGGTACTCTTTTCCAACATCTGACGTGTTAAGCTGAATTAGAATACTATTTGTGTCATTCTGATAAGAAGAAAGTTGCTGTCCATTGACGTACCAAATAAGACCCACCACGGGACCCGAACTATTCATTGTCGTCTCGCATATGAGCTCAATTTCGATGCCATCTGGCGGAATGATATCTGGCATTATGACTGGGTCTGACGAACACTGAAGTGTTGGTAGCGACCACACGGTAAGATGAACAAAATCACTTTTGACAAAAGTTGCAGTTTGGTTCCGTAGAGAGCAAGCAAATTTGAACTTCGCATCAAAGAATGTTACATTTCGTATGTGCAGTCCGTATTCTTTGATTTCTTCATCGTCGTCATAGCGATATGATACTGAATAGGTGCGTGAGATGTTCCGACTAGGTTGTCCAGCAATGGTCAATGTTTGTTCGGACACAGGATTGTGGATTGACCACACGGCATTCGACGCGTCGGACTTGTTGGAAACTGTACAGGAAAATTCTGCCGTTTCTCCCTCGAAGACCTCGACATTTGTTGGCAAACGGTGACAGGCGAAACATATTGGTATCAGTATGGTCAGAATTATACGAAGTACAAACCCTGCAGATGCCATATTCATATTGAAAATATTATGCATATGTTATGTTAAACCAATCGTGTGTTGAAAGAAGCATGACCACATTATAGCGTGCGCTTGAAGCGATTACTAGTTGGATTTCAAATTGAAGGCAGCGCTGGTGTTTTGCTGCCACACCCTGTAACCCATTATTCAGATAAACCATTAGACCACTTATATATGTGATTACAATAATATTTCATTTATTTATTTATTTTTTAATCAAAAGTGAAAATTCTTAACATCAAAAATATCTATGCTTAACCTATAAGTGCAAGTTTTCACAAAATAACACCTTACTGACTTTTATCCAGATGGGATCCGAATTCTATATAATTAACTCGTAATAAAGCCCGGAGTTGAATGGTGTTGAAAAAGTACTGTACATATTCATAGACATTAAGATGTGTAACCGGATTGACAGCCTCGTCCGCCCACTTTACAAAATCAAAATGCAGATTTTGGTATCAGATGAAAGCTCATAATTATATTTTTCTCATAATCCAGCAAAGTTTTAGGTTTGGAATAATTGTTTGTTTAGGTTGCATGAACATGGTGGACAAAAACATGGTATAATGAAAGACAGAGAAAAAAGGACTAGTTCGCGTCTGAATTTCTGACAAATAGATAGAAAATACCTACTGCGCAGGTCGGCAACCAATCACGGCGCGCCTGTGCCCTGACTTTTGACGCGAAATCTTTATCTCTGTCTTTCATTATAGTTTGGTGGTTACCACCCAAAAAGTACATGACATTATAATTGAAGACCGAATTAAAAAGACTAGTTTGCGTCTGACGTCAGGGCAAAGGCGCGGCGTGATTGGTTGCTGACCTGCGCAGTACGACAATTTTGGTGTGGTTGACAAAACGTCATACGCAAACTAGTCTTTTTAATTCTGTCTTCAATTATATCACTGATTATGGTCCACTGATGTTTCGTACTTCTATAATCCAAATTCCTGGAGCAATGTAAGGGCTTTGGTATGAGTGTTTGGCATTCTGAATACGAAGAATGTCCTTCTAATATAAAATAATTTTGATTTTTTTATAAATTCACGATATAGGCCTAATACAAATTTCATGACAAATTATTAAAATTTGATTTTTTAAAATTTTAAACTTTTTGATATATAACACATGAATAGCCCTCGAAGTAAACTTTATAACTCTAATGATATGTACTTAAAGTGTATGCAGCTTGGATGAAAAGCCGACGATCAATTGAAAATGTATACATTTTTCCCCAAAAGATCTTTTTTTTTTTTTTTGTGTTTTTGTTAAAAATCCATATCTTCAATACGAAATGTCAAAATTTTCAATTGTTCGTCGGCACTTTCAAATAAGTACATATCATTAGATTTATAAAGTTTATTTCGAGGACGGTTAAATAGAATAGAAAAAAATATATCAACTAGATTCTTTATCCAAGAAAATGGTTTTGTAGAACCAAAACGGTTCACACTGCTTTTCACTTTTCTTAACTTTGCGATGAGTCCTTGAATTAATTAATAAGAAAGGCCATGCCTATTTAAATCTTTTTAATATCTTGATGGTTCTTTATCGAACTTTTTAATGTTCTTTATGGAACTTTTAAGGTTCTTTATAGAACCTTATGGTGTAAATTGTGCTATATATAAGGTTCTAAGTTGCACCTGTCGTGTTTTTCACATTTGTTGGTTAGTTTTTGCATATCAGATATTTGCAATGAGACGATCATAGCTGGGATTTCAATAATGCTGGTTTAAAACATAAACAGATTAAAAGCTATTAAACACTCTATACACTCCTAGAAAAAAGGAAAAGAAAGGTTCTTGGCTGTCCTGTATGTGGAACCCTCAAGAGAAAAGGGTTCTTGAACATGTCAAGAACCCCAAAATGTTTTTTCTGGCCTTTTTATAACCTTTTTCAGATCAAAAATTGCTTTCTCTTGCGTTTGAGGAACCATTTGTTAGTTCTTCGTAGAACTATTTAAGGTGCACATATGTATACAAGGCAGCTCAAGAACCGTTTTAAGGGTCTATATTATACCATGGAAGAAAGTATACATAAGCTGTCGATTTGTAAATTCGTTTTATATGAGCCGTGAAAAAAAAATGATGAAATAAAATTTACAAAACGAATATCCATGCATGCAGTGAATAATAAACAAAGCAATCAATGATATAAGAAGAGTTTGTTTCCATATTAAGGGATTAAATCCATTTTATATTTGTGAAAATTATATGATGTTGCTCTTCTTTGATTAAGTTTATATTCTGCTCATTGATATAATTATTATAATTTATGTTGAAGATTAAAAAATCTGTTTTGATATTTACTCTTTTAGCGATATTATTCATTAACAAACGGCAGCCATACATGACTTCTTGCATTCACGGTTTTGAAATTATTATAAGGCAACGTGTGAATTTCGCACAAGTTCACGGTCAGACTTGGTCGTTAAAAATCACACCGCTTTATAGTCAATGAAATCTACTGCATAGATCAGAACTTATTGATTATAATATCTCATTAATTATTAATTTTTAAAATGAACACGTACACCAGTTCTTTGTGCAAACGATATAGCTATTATGCAGTTATGGCCTTATATGCAAACGCTCAGAATGAAACTGAATGACTGCTCAAATGTTTAGATCATGAGCATTAGCAATTCGCCATAGAAGTGACAGGTGTAACAGGATTAACTACCATAGCATGAGGTTTAAACAATGTTTGAATATATCTCACTGCACTAGTACGTTCACGCGGTAGGCCTACATCTACATTGAACCACATATGTCAAAGAACATGAATACATTCGCAGAGAAACATATAAAAAGGTTTGACTACAAAAACGATAACTTGCGCGCCGGGATCTACGCACAGTTTCCACCTCGATGGCCGAGTAGGCCTACACAGATAAGCCTATTTCCAGCACAGCGAGTCTAGTCTCCACGCAGTCTGAGTACACGGTTGAGTGCATAGCATAGCATCATAAGAGCTGTGTGAGATCTAGTGGAAAATAGACATCTGTGATTGGTTTTTACCAAAACCTGAAGTGTTCCTTCATTCAATCAGAATTTTTTTATATCGAACGAAAGCTAACACTTCCCCCTAAAAAAACCACTTTTTTTACATTAGGTCAACAGATAACACAATTCAATGACGTGGTAAATCTGTTGAAAACTACCGGTACGGTACCAATCCAATCACAATTGTTGAAAAGTCAACCTTGCATGTTCCTTACAATATATTTTTTTAATTTTATGTCATTCAATGAAAGAGCACACTTAGGCCTATATTGTCCATACTAGAGCTTTTAAATTTCAATAAGCAATTAATGGCCAATTCTCTTTAAAATGCAAATCTTGTGCAAAAAGGTACTGATTTCGCCTGTTTTGTCACACGGTTGTAAATTCAATGAACTATGACTTTGCTAAAAAGCGCTTACAAATACATAGGCCTATAGGCCTATGCTCCATTTGGGTTTCATAGTGCACTTACGTTCACGGCGAATTCACCGTGAGATTAAACCGATATATGCAGTACTAAACCATTATATAGCAATCTATTGTCCAATGCAAATTTATTACTAGTCTCCACAGCAGCCAGTTTGGTTCCGCTCCCTCCACACAAACAGTCTGCCAATGATCACGAACTGGTCCTTTTGATTCGCTAACGGTTTTCTGCCGACGTCATCCAGCTTGACGTCAAACAAAGCTTTCAATTGGTCGATCGGCTAGACGGCTACTTTATTATTCATGAGCAATTTTGACCTGCCATCTCGCCAGCTGATCGAGTGAGGTCAATCAAGTTCCCGTATGTACAGCTCTACGGCTACAATCGTGTAGCCAATCAGAAACGGCGTTATAAGTGGCACTTTTTGGCAGACTGTTTGTGTGGAGGGAGCGTAACCAAACTGGCTGCGGAGGAGACTAATTTATTACCACCTGATAATATTGATCCAATGAGCGACCGAATTGTCCGCTACGGACGAGTAATCCAATCGATAATGACTCTATTGACATGTACGAACGTAGCCCCACTGACCGAGTTTTGGGATATTTTTCACTGGTTTGCAGCTATTTGCTGTCATTTACTCATCAAGGCGGAGTATACCGTTATTTAAGGACTATGCCAATTATTTAAAGATTGACATGTAGAGAATAAGCCATAATTGATTGACAGAAAGTACTAAATTTGTACCTAGGCTATGACGGTTTTATGACGCCAATCTTCAAAATACGATCAAAAAATGGCTGCCCGGTGAAGTAAAATGTGCATTGGAATAACAAGGCGAGTTTGGATAGATGATAGGATTTCTTTTTAATAAAAATGTATGTTCCCCCGTTATTAAAGCTTGTACGGGGTTGAAGATTCAGATATTTGGAAAAGAATAAGTAATTGAAACAGAGAGAAAGTACTAAAATCATAGCTTTTATACTTTTTGATATATGATAGCCTACTAACTAGTTCATCCCCAATAGCTACGATACAGCGCTACCAGTAGGGTTCAATTGCCTATTGTGAGTGCCCCTGTGTTATGTGCATACATGTAGTTAACAATAACTGCATGATGTACCATTTCCTATTTCATGAATGGAGAGAGGACTGGTTCAGGACAATTTTTTGTCAGTTTTAATCTAAAGTGATGGGCATGAAATAAGGCCCATAGCCAATTCAGTGAATTCATTGCACCTGATGTAGTGTTTTTATTGTATTGTAATTGATTGTAAGGTAATGAGTAGTACCGCCGTGTGTGAGTAGTAGGCCTAGTAACATGAGAGTGGTGATTTGTTCTCTTTTTTTTTTCTTTTCAAAAGTTTTCAAAAAAACTTTTTTAAAGTGCCCCGAGATTTTGTGTTTGTTTGGGTCGGTCGCGGAGTGCAACCCAACATATTTTATTTTGGCCTAAATAAACCCATGATGCAGTCATGTCTACAGTAGAATTCATCTCGACCTTTGCAGGACTTAACCCCATTAAAAGCTATTAAACCAAGATAACACTCATTGAAACAGCTCAACTGATTAAATCGGATCTTCTCTGGCTGTGCACATGTGACTGTTTTCACGTGCGATATCGCAATAAAGTTTGTATTATAGCTTCAGTTGGGTAACCGATTATAAAGGAAACGAAAGGAAACAATGGTATGTGTACTTTTGTTCACGAAATGAGACAATGGCGTGCTTTTTGTAAACCAGCATTCTTGAAAATGAGCAACATAATGATTGTTGACTTAACACGGTTTGGAAATAATTTCTTCATATTTTTGGTGTTATCTGTCGTTTACATATCCTTCCTAAAACACAAAAGTACGACCCTCTCCAAACACCTAAATTATCTAAAAATTTAGGACATGTTACAAAACTATATTGTCTAGAATTTTAGAAGAGTACTTTTAATATTGGCCGGTTATTTTTCACACAGCGACGTTAACTAGGCCATGTACTATTACCTATAACATTAACTAAAACACCAAAGTACGAATATTTCCAAACATCTAAATTAGCTAAAAATTTAGGACATGTTAAAAAACTATATTTTCTAGAACTTTAGAAGAGTACTTTTAATATTGGCCGGTTATTTTTCACACAGCGACGTTAACTAGTCATATCCCCATACTTTTAACGTAGGGCTATTTGTAGAGGTCACGCGTCAATGGGAAAGAGCACTGTGTATTGTGTATAGGAAAACGGACAGTAACTGCAGTATGCCCCTTACTGATTAAAAAAAAAAAAGAAAGAAAGAAAGAAAAATATTAATGCCCTCCTCCCCTCCCCTGGTACTTGCATTTGCAAAAACAAAAAAAATGTACAACGCCCTCTCTCGATCTCTTCATATCATAGCAACAAGTTACGCCAACTTTCCGAAATCCATTTCTTTACGAAAAATCTGAATATCAAATTCTATATAAATGGTATGTTTGGATGAGTATAGAAAAGCGGTTTGTTAATTTTAATTGTGTGCTTTTTTACCCATGAATTTTTATGCAAATAAACTGCTGGTGATAAACTAAAACGACGCTAACATTTTGGGGTGCCGAATTCGGCAGGCATGTAACTTATGAACCAAGGCAATGCAATGGAACTGTCATGACTGTTGCTTGATGCAAAAGTAAACTAAACTTGATTCAGAAAGATGATGCAAAATTAATAATTTAGAGGGTGGTCTAATAATAATATGATAATGTTCATACACGCGTACATCAGTACATGACATGCATGAGTACTAATGACTATATAGCATGATAGTGATATAGTAGTAGTAGGACTAGGAATTCCAATTGAACATGTTGAATGAACGCAGCTTTCAACATGTTCAACAACTCGCATGCTCGATGGCGCAATCGTATATAATATCGCATATTTTAAACTACAACTTACAAGGCAAACGCATGACCGTGGATACAATTCAAACCAATCACGAGTGCGTTAGCATGGTTGGATTCACTTCCGTGTTACTCACGCACAGCCTCTAGAGTACGAGGAACCCATACCGTACTTATTAGCTCTGCTAGTACGGTATGGGATGATCTGTATACAAAAAGCTAGTGCAACGTCATTGCATGATTTCAATTAGACTTAGAGTTTGCACTAAAAAATACAAGGCTCCTGTGGCTTAAATAGTAGCATGTTTGTCATAATATTAATTACGCAACTTCTTGTACTTCTTGCCTAAACACCTATGCTTGAAATGGTATAAATTAATACTTTATTATTTATCCAGAATAAATAAAAATTCATTACCACATGATCCAAATCGGCGCACCCAAATTGAGATGGCACTTCAGTGCAAACTTAAATAGGGCAGCACCAATACGAAAATGTCATACCTTGTCTGTTCCGTGTCCGTGTCTGTTTTGCCCGGTTTTTTAAGTTTGCGTTGCGAACTACGCACAGCCACAGTCACACACGCGGGCGTACATCGCACAGTGTACGCAAAAAACGTCACACTAAAAGCTGTGTTCATTCAATTGGAATTCTTATACGACTAAACGGCACACCAGATACGGGCCAATTCTACCTAAAGCGGGCAGTCTTATTTCTATAGATCTGCTGCGCATTCAAATTGCATCATAATTTCATTTGTGTCCATGCTAATTATGTTTACACAACATGAACTCGCATGTTTTCTAGCAAATTCGCCAATAATAGGTGATCAAAGCGATCGGAATGTTACAAAAGTACAGATCGCATTCAGCTTACTTCAGGTCTGAATCTGATATGAGATGATCTTTTAAAAAATACAGCATAATTTGTCATGGTGCTTGCGGAATGCCATGCAGTAAAATACTAAAACGTTGCGGCAATTTAATGATTGACAACTAAAAATCAGCGTGTCGTTCATATCCTCTGCTTGCAGTTTCTTATCCACTCACTACGTCCTCACAAAAGCTTTGTGTTGATTACGTAATGTGTGGAGGCAAATTGCAATAAGTACAATGAAATTGAATTAATGAGAATCCCTGCCAACTGGAACACTACTAATACAGCCCGTCCAACGTCAATCAGATCACGGCATCTTCACTGCAACGCCTACACAACAATCACCACCAGCAAAGACTGCTTGAAATTTTAATTTTTCCCCCGATAAAGAAGCTATAGCCAACCACATCAAAGAGCAACATCAAGACTAACCAAGCACACCGCACGCACATTCCCTGACTGTCTGACTTCAGGAGGACTGTTGGCCAAGAAGAAGGGCGGGCTCCAGGGCGGGTTTCTTCTTCGTCAAGATGCATTTAACTATACAGTATTGTTCTCCAAAAAGCCCGGTTTCCCCCGGGGTTTCTCTACTACCTATGGTGCTCTAGCTGAAATACAGCAAGATAATGAATTAAGAGAGTAAATGTAAACCTGTATTTTAGCTACGGTATCTCGAGCTACGGTACACCTATATTTAATTTATAATAATTTAATGATCATCGACATGATCATGAATGAATGATCATGATAATGGCAAAATGATAAGCTTATAAATTGCTCTACACTAGAGTAGTCTTAAAGCCATACATAACATTTGCTGAGGAAGATGCCCTCTGCGATCTTTTCCTTTAGGCCACCATCGGCATCGGTCATCGCTTAGTGATATAGGGACTAAATTATTACTTTCTTCTTTTTCTTCTTCTTACATTATATAAATAAAAGGAAGTCGCTAAATCTTGTCCAGAAGCAGGCTCCGAGATGATTTGACTTTCAGCTCCGATTTATTCGTACATTGATCGGTTACATATTGCCATTAAACCATCTGACGTTCATTTTTGCAAAACTATTCAATCACTATGGAAATAACAAAAAAAATGGTCAGTTGCTAGGCCGTTGAGGTCAATAACCTTATGGGTCAGAAGCACACTCGAAGTTTTTGCTGCCACCTTCTTGAATGGCCACGAAGCACCATTGTGTCGCGCGCTGTGCAGGGGGTTGTGTCCCCTCATAATTGGAAACTTGGTCAAAGTAAAGGCCTTGAAGCCATTTCGGGGGATCATTGGGTGTAAGCTGATGGGGTCATTGGGTGACAGATTTGCAAAAAAGTCCACTTTTTAGAGGGAATGTTAAAATGTAGCCAACAGGGACCAAATTAGTCGTTAAAAAATCATTCATTCTGTCCCGAGCGGTTTCAAAAGTAATCCGAGGGATTGAGTGAGTAGGCCTAACAACATTATCACAGGTCTGGATAATTATGTTTATCAAGCTAACATGATCATTACTATACTGGATGAATAATCTACACCAAGACACCATGATTATCATCACCATTTACCATGTTTACTAACCACTCCCGTTTACTAACCGCTCCCGTTTACTCAACTAGCGGGGACCCGCGCGAAGCGCGGGTCTCCCGCTAGTGTCTTAATAAGTGCCTCCCTCATATGTATGAGTATTATACCGGTACTGTTGACTGTACTTCAAAAATACACTCATCTACTCTAGGTTCCAGAGTAAAAAATAAGTACAGCTTGTCTACTCAGTGCAATAAATACTCATACATACTACTACTAATAAGGAAGAAGAACATACGGTTCATTACATACCCTGCAAAAATCAAGAATCTGGCCGGGTGCTGTAGTTAAGTCACAATCCGAGATTTTGAATAAAATGCAGGAACCGGCATTTTATTAAATTAATTACAATGGGATCCCACCCTCACAGAGTCTCCCAAAACACCAAAAGTGTTGTACATGTACATACTTACCTTAGTGTATCCATTTACTTTTATCATATTATTCACACAAATTTTAGTCAACTTGCCTAGAAAGGTCAAATTTAGCCAAATTTAATCTAAATACAATCCTAGCAAGTTCCACATTGCGATCATCAATATTTTTATTCTGAAGTTTGTCTGGTTAGGGGCTGGTTCCCACGTTACATCATACATGGGCACATGGCAGTAAATAATCAAATTGGGAATCAATAAAATGTCAACAGATTTCATTATTTCAAAATACAAAAGACAGTAAACTTAAGGGGAATCATAACAAAAAATGTAACAAGTTTGCTGAATTTTGGATATAATATGCGCACTGATAGGACGTTTCATTAAAAAGCTAATAACAATTAGGGGTCACAGGACTTTGGTCACAATATGAGCACTGAGCATTATAGACTATGCCACAGTCGAATTTTATTAAAAATATGTTATTATTAGTCAAGATGAACCCATTTCGTTGAACTCAGAATTATACTGATGTTTATTAAAATTAAAGTATTCAATAGTAAAATGGTCATAAAGAGTTAAAAATATCAGATGATTAGTGACAATAAAAGTAATTAGGCGGTTACCCGTATTTGGCGGTTCTCGGCTGTCGCGATTACCTGGCTGATGGTGACTACTCCACAAGTTTTATGCCCATAGGACAGTTTTTACTAATTTGACCTCAGATGACCCTTGTGACCTTGAAATGACCTTCCAAAATTTGGCTCTAAATGTTGACTGTATCCACCACGTTTCATGCCCATATGACAGTTTTTAGTAATTTGACCTTGGATGACCCAAAAATGACCATCCAAAAATTTGACTCTAAAAGTTGACTGTACCCACCAAGTTTCATGCCCATACAACATTTTTTACTAATTTGACCTCAGATGACCCCTGGATGACCCCAAAATGACCTTCCAAATATTTGACTCTAAAAGTTGACTGTACCCACCAAGTTTCATGCCCATACGACAGTTTTTACTAATTTGACCTCAGATGACCCCTGGATGACCTTGACCCACTAACCAATACAAACTTGTACCATCTTAGGTCAAGATGCACCTACCCACCAAGTTGCATGCCCATATGACAGTTTTTACGAATTTGACCCCTAGATGACCTCTGGTGACCTTGACCCACTAACCAATACAAACTTGTTATGTCCCGGGTCAAGACGCACCCACCCGTCAAGTTTGAGGAACGTGCGACCCCCAGTCTATGAGAAAAACAGTTTACTAATTTGACCCCTGGATGACCTTGGGTGACCCTGACCCACTAACCAATACAAACTTGTTCTGTATGGGGTCAAGCTGCACCCACCCACCAAGTTTGAGGAACGTGCGACCCCCAGTCTCCGAGAAAATAGGCGGACAGACACACAGACAGATAGATAGACAGACAGATAGATAGATAGACAGATAGACGATGCGTATTATTATATAGATTGAATGCAAAACTATCTTGCATAATTATAATGGCTCACTTTTATAATACTGAACAATTCTGATTTTGGAATCTACCAGTTTATTGATAGCGAACCCCGTAAATTCGACTATGGACTTTGAATTTTAAGCAGAACTTTACCCCGGGACTTTGCTCTCTAAAAACACACTGGCAAGCATACTTGTTTATCAGTCCATTAACCACAAGTACTAAGCAGGGTAAGAAATTCACAACCAAGTGCGAGTATCTGTTTGGATTTTCCCAGTGGAATTGGGCAAGAATCCATGGATTTTCGCCATATAACTTTGTATGATAAACTGAAATATTTAGGAGAATCCATTTAGATTCTTGCAATTTTGTTGACGAGAATCTTTACGAGAATGGATTCTCGCCGAATTTCTGACCCTGCTAAGCATGGTATAGTACAAAAAGCGCTAGATGTTTGATGAGAGATTAACTGGTAATGGCGCGGGCCCGGAAGTTTTAAACCATAGCGAGATATGGTGCATTTAAAGATGCATTATACATGATGGCCAATTTTAGTTAGGCCAGAAATTGGCCTAACTCTCCATAGAGTCCTGTGTTAAAAATCTTAACCGCAAGGCAAAGTCAGTAGTCCACTTGGGAAGCTAACAAACAGAGGGATTGCGGTGACTGAAAAGATCACAGATGTGAAAATCTATCAGTTGCACACAAATCAATATAAATCGGAGTTTTATAGCCAGAATATGCAAAATGGGCAAGTGGACTACGGAGAATGGGAAGCTAACAAACAGAGGGAGTGCGGTGACTGAAAAGATCAGATACAGATGTGAAAATCTATCAGTTGCACACAAATCAATATAAATCAGAGTTTTATGCTTAAATGTAATAACCAGAATATGCAAAATGGGCAAGTGGACTACGGAGAAGTCTACTGAGCATATGGCATAATTTTGTATTCAAAATACCAGTGCGATATCATAGCGCATCACTCCTGAAAAATTGTCGCAGTTCATACTCGCTAAATTACTCGCATATGGCTCAAAATAAGCTAATAAGGTGTCATAAAAGTGTAACACACAATTATTTTTCCAGCTCTTTTCTTTTGGTCTCCAACCAGGTTTAAATTATAGTATGCACATATATCGTTCATAATACACTAAAAGAAAGATAAGTTATAGACCATTTACTTCAATTTTGATGATTTTCTGCAATCAAATAAAAATTTATAAAGTATTACATAAGGTATTTTGTGGTTATTTAGGTGTAGGACCTACAGCAACTGATTGTGGAAAAAATGTGTCCAAATATTACAATAAGGAGGATAAATTGTTATAAATAAAATATGTGTGTCTGTCAAGCCATAACATACATAAGATGTCTGTCAAATGTAACATACAGAATAATAATTTGGCAAAAACAGTAGTTCAAGATGGGAAATTGAATAAAGATCACATGCAGTTTATAAATCACATGTTTTAAAACACTTTTATAAACTCTAAACTATCATCATAATGTGAACATCAAGTGATTTTTAATTTTTTTAAACGTATTATGATGTTACTTTTGACAGACACATACAAATCTTATGTATGTTACTTATGCATACAAATGTTTGACAGACAACACTTAACAATGGATTGTGTCATCAAAAAGCTTCTCCTCACAAAGTGATAGTGCCACAAAGCTAGGTGGAGCTAAATGCTATGTCATGTAGCATAATTAGCTGTATCACCCTAGTTTAGCAGGAATTACAGCACCGTCTTGCGTATGTTACTATTTGACAGACATTTCAAGAAAAATTTTAAAATTGTTATATGTTCAAAAAAGATGGCAGCCACTTACAAATTGATTATAATATGGAGAAATGAAGTTATTTACAATAGATTTACCCTTTAGTTTATGCTTCAAGTCTTGTTTATAAAAAACTGAGGGACTTCAAAATCAATCAAAAGTTTGACAGACAATAGTAATATACGCAAGGCAAACTTTTAAGTCCTTTTTTGATCTGTTAACTTATAATTCATAATGCCTCTTTCTGTTTTTTTGATTGGTTTACTGCACCATTTTGGGAAACAGGTCACATGAATTTCTATAAGGATCCATAAAAAAAAATTAAAAGCTGTTGAAAAAAGGCGTCTCTTGGCATGTTACAAATAAAAGTGTAAAAATAGGCATTTTTACAGCTATTTTTTTAAAATTATTATTTAGAGTGAAAGGATTTTACTTAAATTGTGTATGCTATGTCTTTACTACCTAAACTAGCAAATATTTCATTTCTATAATTATTATTTTAAAAAAAAGATGTCAAAATATATGGCTATAATATGACACCTTAGCATATTTTGAGCCATATGCAGGTGATATCGCAAACACCTGCACATGACCGTGAAGGTAATTTTTGTTGGTTCTGTAACCCTCTTCATTCCAAAGCATCGATTAGGCCTAATTAAACATTTTGACTCAATACAAAGTTATTTAAAAATTGAAAACCTAATGCAAGTTTTTCTTGTTTTTTCTTCAATTCTTTTTTTCAATTTATCAAGCTTGCCAGAAAAATATGTTTGCTGAGAACATATTGCCACAAAAACATAGCTACAAAGAAATTGACTCCCAGTTTCTTGTGTTGTGTTGTCTTTTTTTAAAACGGGAAATTTGAATTGACTTGCGATGTTTTTCTTAAAGCCAGAATGTGTGATTTGCTTCACAGCGACGCCCTCAATTTACTTGGATTTCTACTTTTTGCATAATTATAATGCCCAGTGGTGTACTAAATACCACGTAAAAAGACTAAGCCTGAAGTGCTTTAATAACAGTAAAATTTAACTTTTATATTAAAACCGGTCGACCGGTTTTATTCAGAGTTCATTGATTGACTGCTTACTAACATCTCACGTTGATGTCAGCTTATGTGTACACACGTCGAGCGCGATGCTCCGTGCAGTATTACATGTTACAATCGGCGAGCGTATTATACGCATTGTAGGCGTTGGAATGAAATCGCAATTTTGAATTTTCTTCATTATACCTCATTTGTTTGGCTCGAAATTAAAAGGGGATAATGTGATCAGTGAAAACAAACATTTAAATAGGAATCTATTCTTTATGCAAATCACACATTATTTCTTTATAAGCTTGAGGGATCGAATAGCAACGTTTGCACAGTATGGGAAGGGTAAGATCTCTTCCCTGGTAGAGCACTGGTCTCACAAACCAGAGGTTGCTGGTTCGAGTCCCTCTGCAGCCAAATTTTCTTTGCTCCCCCTCTTCAATAAATGGAGAGTTCAGCTGCAAAAACAGATATAATAACTGGTCAAATATCAAAATTAATCTCAGCATTTTTAAAGTTAGCATGTCAATTTAAAGCCAGTATTTTAATAGGGCTCATGTTGGTAGCCTTAGCTCAAAAAAGTTAGAAAGTTGAAAGTTTTATACATTTTGCATATATATCTGAATTCTTCAAAATGTTACTGGCAATGAAATAACAATTGTCTCAAAGTTCAATTTCTTTCTCGATTTTATATTGCAGCTAAAACAAACAGAAGTGTAGCTTCATACCAACATGGCCGATTCAGAGAGCCTGAAATCTCGTCCACTTCACGATCTCGTGGAGGGACTCTTCCAGGAACACAAGCACGACATCCATCTTCACTGTCACGGCCATTTGAATTACAAAAATCTATACACTCCACCAGAGAGAGTCTCCCATAAGCCTTGGACTAGTTCAAGTACGGATGCCCCGATTCCAGTCATGCGAAAGCCATCCAAATTACCATCACCTAGGAGGACCAAAGAGAAAGATACCTCCATGAAGGAGGCTATGTATGATTTCAGCATGGGAACTGCTGGAAGTTTACCTCTTCAGGGAGGGAAAGGACTTGGTACCCCGTATCATAAAAAAGATGGTGCAAATCGTGATCTGGAGTCAAGGACTACTTTTTCAACAGCAAGGACTCACTCCCGGAATCAGGACAGCAGACTCTCGACAGGAACCCCATTTGAAGCCCCGGGTTACGGAGAGCAAAGACAAAACTCAGTAGCTTCGTATATCGCTGATAATGTTTACATTGAAGAGTTGCGTCTTCCGGAACTGATGCTGCCTGCTTCTATAGATCATAGAACTAAAAATCTAGGTAGGAGTATGTCTCCAGTTTTGGCTCCAATTGGTGGTGCTGATAAAGATTCGCGGACAAGACATCAATTTGTGGAGACTCATCTTGGCGGCATAACAAAGAAAGACCAGTTTAATAGATTTAAGAACTTTCAGGACGGTGTTCTCAAGACATCGGAGATGTTCGAGAAAGGAGTGCTTTCTGGAAGGAAGGCTGTTGAGCATTTGGAAATGAGACTACGTGAGGTGAGTTTAAAGTGTACTTATTGTAATTCAAATCTTCCCCCTTACCATTGTAGCCGTTAAAGATTAAAGAAGGAACAAATTATGCATGAATTATGAATGCATACACTAGGGTGTGGGGTGTCTAGATTTTCCCTACCAGCCTACCAGGCTACCAAAGGTATAGTGGTTGTTCATTGGTAACAAGTGACATTTTGAATTTTTTTCAGCATTTAATAACCACAATGCAGTTCTTGCATGTGTGGTATTGTAGGTGGGGGTGCGTACGTGTTTGCCGACAAACGAGGACACACACAAGATTTTTCATCCTAAACTGTGGACCTACTTCCAACCGAGGACTGTCCTCGGTCTCAAACTGCTGCAAAAGACCTCAAATGCATGCTAGACAATGTCCACGTTTGGAGGCAAACACAGACAGGTGTGTGTGTGTGTGAGTGGAGGATGTATGAGATGTTAAATGGTGTTTGTATGTTGCATGGGGGTGTTGGGGTGGGGTGCCCGGGTGCGGGTGGGTGTGTGTGTGGTCAAGTATGTATTCTTTAGTTCACCTCAAGTTTGGTACATGTTTTTTTACAAACCACCCTTGTATGCATGTATGTACACTCTGATCATGAATTTGTGATAGTGCGATCAGCGAAATATGAACCTATGTCACTACCGAACTTAAAAGGCAAACCAATATAGATGTGCATTCAAGCTAGCTTGATCAGAATACATCCATATTTTTACATAGGGCATGTGGTTATTAAATTGAAAAGATTGATATTACATGTAAATATTGATTGGCCAATAAAGCTGTCATCATAGATCAATGTTATCAACCATTCCATTCCTTTAACTTATCCTTCAAGCAATCAAGAGTTGCCAAACCTGCAATTTGGTAGCCCAATTGGGTGACTTTTGAAAATATTCTCTGCAACTTTTGACCATTTTCTGTTCCATAGACACCAATATGGTTTTTTTTAAATTGGGCAGCTTTTCAGCAGTGGCTCTCACGACTTACGGTAGTTTCCTGTCCCATAGAAATCAGTGGTTAAGAGAAAAACTGGGTGACTTTTTGATTTCTCACCCACGATTCTGGCTGTGGTAATTCACCAAGCAATATCCTCCTCCAGCAAATCGCATCACCTTTGAGCTTTGGACCATACACAACCTTGCCATTATGTTATCAATCATGATACAGTATGACTAGATGTTCATTACACCATAGATTATCTAAACAAGAAACTACACATTTTGTTCTTCAACAAATTTTAAAATGAAAGCACTATGCCATAATTATATCACATACAAAATTCCTAGTAATACTAATAGATTGAAGCAAATTCTAAAGCATTTCAATATTATAGCAATATGTATAAATAATGTATTCCCTCGCGATGTATGTAATGACTCCCACCAGGGAATTTATGTAATAGCTGCACAGTATGTACATATTAACCAATGATTAATTTGTTATGGTTGTCACTACCTTGTACATGTACTTCAGGGTTATTGTATAATTGCAGTATTATATTGCCTCTGAAGTGTTCGTGTCAATTATCTCTATCATTAACAGCTATATTGTCATTTTGTCTAATCATGTTTAAACCAACCAGGATCTTTTGGTTTTGGACGATGTGCACAGACAGTCTGGTCCAAATTTCCATCGTCTACAGATCTACAATAACGCATGGCAGTCGTTGATAGCGGATAGTCCCATCTTTCAAGAGATACTCTCTGATATAAAGGTGAGTTTATTGCTCTCTTTCACACCACTCAAATATATTTTCCTTTTTATGGTGAGTGGTGTTTTGTGTGTGTGTGTGGTTTTTTTACAGAGCTGCCAACTTGTGCTGATTTTCAATATTTATACTGATCTTGCCAGTGCAGGCACCAGGAATTTTTTTTATGGAGAGGGGGTAAACATTTAGGGAGACTTTATAATCATTTGAATGGGGGTAAGAGTGGGCCAAAGCCCAAGATTGGTAGGGAAACTGAAAATGCCCCTTCGCTAGATCATACTAAAGAAAATTGATTTAAAAAAATGGCGGGGCAGGGAGACCCCGGGAGGCAAAATAATTTCTATGGGGGAAAGTGGGGTGCTAAAATCCAAGATTGGTGTTGAAATGCCTTGGTGCCAGCACTGGATCTAAAAAAACTGACAACAAAAATGCTGAAGAATGCTGAAAATTAGTGCAACTGTTAATAATATGTTAAAATTTTCCAATTGCCAAAAAGTCTAATTTTAGAAATGTTAATTATTATTTTGTGAAAAATGTGTTTGAGAGTGATTACGTATGCGCACACGTCACTCCCACCCCACACACTTACACACATCCTCGCACATGTTTTTTGTCTAAAAGCTCAATTTCATCAATCATCATCACTGGGCGGGAAAACCTCATGCATTTTCACTGAAGTGGCAAATAGGTATAAGAGTGATAAATTATTCAATTTAATTAACAATAGTGTCAATTTGCTATATACCTATTTATGTCCCATACATTGTTGCTAGGAGGCCGTTGGGGTCATGTAGTGATGTAAATTGTCAATTTGCAGGGGTAACAAAGCTACACAACTGTTCCAAATAGTGTGTTTTATGATCCTTGCAAATGAAAACACTATCAAATTTGATAGTTTGTTACTGTTCAATATATTTGCCAAATGGGTAAGTGGAAATGCACATAATTTAATTCCTGCCCAGTGATAACTTTATACTTAACCCTCATCAGAGTTGGACTTTGACTCCATTTTCATTGTGATCATTTCCACGTTGCTACAAGAAGAAATTAAGTGACTGGGATGCATTGAATATAATTCTGGCTCAATTGCAAGATCAATTTCAATTAAAAAATATTTACTTGCCAAGTCAGTTCGTCATTTCAGACATAAATAAATGGGTGGATTTCTGGTCATTGCTGTTTTTCGACAGGTTGACAGCTGCAATTTGTTATTGTGATTCCAGATTGTTCAATAATCATGCTTATATCACAGGAATTTTAACAGGAAACAATAAAATGCAAAAGAGATTGTTGAAAATATAATTTGTTGAAAATATAATTTGATTTCATATCTAAAAATATTATTTACAAAGTTTTTCTGTGTTTGATTGCATCACTTATTGACAGGCTAGGGTCCGGTAAAAATGCAATTTTGTATGCCAAAAAAGTTATTGCACCCCAATTTTCAAAATCTGCAAAAATTTGAATTTGGAGAGTCCATTGAGCTTCATCCATGTGCTACAATGTAGGATCATTGTGGTTGACTTTTTTAAAAATTGGAAAAAAATAACCAAAAAAAAATACAATTTTGTACAATCCACAAAGGGCAAATTTGTCAATTGTGTTTACTTATTCTATTAAAGATTTCAGAAATGCTTACAAACTCAATTTTTCCCCAAATGTCCAAAGATGCATTCTCAATAGAAATACACGATTTGCGCCATGTAAGAATTTGCTGTTCTTGCTGGGCCCTAAAATACTTACTGGTTCTGTTATACACCAAGCCACTTGATAGAAATGTTCTCAGTTTACCATCTAATCCTGGGCATCTAATCAACAGTTCATCTAATCTTAAGAGAGTTCTTTAAATTCAAGAGGCCCATGAAGTTAAACACTCTTCTTTCATCATCCTCCCTTCAACATTTTTATTGTTTCTAGGCAGAATACGAGGTCTACATGGGTTCATTATTAGACACTCAGCCACACAAACAGAGCCAGGTTCTATGCCAACAAGTTGACAATCTATCAGCAGGTAGCCCAGTAGTACCAGGAGAGGTCAAAGAAGGACACAAACATGTACAAAGGCTGGAGGCTGATGCTAAGGAATTACTGGAAGAGAATGACAGGTTAGTAGCCTAGCTGAGTTATTGTTTGTTTTTCATCTGTTTGTTTGCACCTGCTACATGATGGTTTTTTGAAGCAAAGTTGGTGCATAAGTTGTTTCACTAAGGCGATAGAACGACTGGGTGTCATAAATATGTGAGAAATCTCATGCAATGGCCTATTCCATTTCCACACTACCCCTGTGGAAGATTTGGCTTAAGTTTTCCACAGAGAGAGTGTGAATTTTCGAATGGAATAGACAATTGGGTAACTTCTATTTGAAATACTCACTCCATAAGAAGATATAGGTAAAGCCATAATACAAGGGGAGTATGGGTTTCAAAATGATTAACCCCAATTACATTTACAAAACAAACTCCTCCTTTGGAAGATATTTCCAAATTTTCGACAGGGGTAGTGTGGATTTTAAATGGTATAGCCCAATACAAAGCACAGGGACTTTGTTGGGGTGCCATCTGACTGAAAGACCACATGGGTTATTATTAGCATCTGTTCCCCAAAGATCCTTATTAATGTTAGCATCTGCCGGCTGACCCCCCCAAAAAAAAAAAAGATTACTAACTTTTAGCATCCACCCCATAGACCCCTAGACATTAAAGAGACATGTATGATACTATTGCCCCCACCGTACCACACCCCACACCCACCCCCAAACTCAGCCTTATTTAGTTCAGTGGAAGTTAGCCAATCCAAAGCTGATCCCATAATACTTGTTGTGGGCTTATTAAATTCTTAAAGTTACTTACCTACTTGGTTAGCTACATGTAGTATATGACAAAATTTAGAATTTTGAAGAAAGAACATTTTTCTTTTGCTTCTGAGTTCATTATGTATTTGCATCTTCAAAATATAGACGAAGTGCATCTGCAGGCTCAGAAATCCTCTGCGAATCGAATCTTGCAAACAAAAAAATTCTTGTAAAATGTTGACAGTTTACAGAAAGATGTGCTTGTGAAGAACCGAGTTAAACTCCCGGTTTTGCTACTTGTTCTTCATTTTTGAAGCAACTGAACCCCAAAATGTCAAATTATGGTATAATTTACTTCAATCATTATTATATTGTACAGTAATACTGATTTGAGTGGGGCATATTTCAACAATAAAAATGGCCACTCGGTATGGAAAAGATGCAAATCTTCCGATCGCCATTTTGATTTTGTGATTGGATTCGCCCGCACTGTCACAGATTTCTAGGTCTGATGAATTCTGTTCAAAAATAAATCAGCATTGCACTCTTTTTTCAACAGATTACGAGAACAAGTTCGAATGGCAAGAGAGAGGATTGAAAATGAGTCCAAAAACGCCAAGGAAGCACCTAGATCAGCAGTAAGAAGAGTAAAGTCTAGAAAGAGAGATGAAAAGACCAGTAGCAGTGTAGCTGAACAGATTCTTGAACTGCATGCTGGGATACTAATACAAATGGAAGAGCTCTCACAACTCAGGTAAATTTGGGAAGATTGATAATGGGCTATTCCATTTAAATTCCACACTACCCCTGTGGAAGATTTCGTAAATATCTTCCATAGGGGGATTGTGTTTTTCAAAATGTAATTGGTCAGGGTCATTTTAAAACACATACTCCCCCTGTATTATGGCTTTACTTATATCTTCCACAACTGGAGTGAATATTTCAAATGGAAGTTAACTACCCAACTGTCTATTCTATTCGAAACTCATACTCCCTCTGCGGAAGACTTCAGCTAAATCTTCCACATGGGTAGTGCCGATTTCAACTGGAATAGCCCATTTATGCATTCAAGCAAACATGAGCTGTTTCTCTCTAATATTGATTTTGAGATATATCAACATCAAAAATGACCATATCTTTGAAACTATTCATTGTGATGGAGAAATAAAGCTATGAAAACGACACATACAATCATCATAAAATGAAATTGAAAAGTTTTGATTTTGCTCGACAAATGACTAATGGAGCATCCCATCGAAAAAGAGCCTAAGTTGTCATCAAGCATGAAATTATAGATTGTTTTTATATGTCCGAGTGTACAACTCTACACCAGTGTTTACTCTTCTCTCACAATGAAGCATTCCAAGGGGATCATAAAAAAATTGACTCCGGTCACCGACATATTCATTACTCCCCTTTCCAAAGAAAATGACATCCCCCCTAAACGGTATCCACATCTTGTTTTGAATGTAAAACAATGCATTGATATGTATTAAATTCAAAGTTAAACAATATTTCTTTCACTTGTCTCTTTTGCGATCACTTTACTACACAGGGCTGAAATTCATCAAAACTATGTGCCTATATCTGTGTGTCAGCATCTTGACCAGTGTGTTAGGGATACAGAGGCAGAAGTGCTCAAAGTTCTCAGTACTAATGAATACTTAGAAAAAACTATACAGGTAAGCTTGGTTAGAGTACAGTGACATGTTGTTTTAAGGTCCACACACACATATGTTTAGCTAATTTAAATGTTTGTTCACCTCAAGTTTGTTAGTGACTTTCTTGTAGTTGCGCCGCTATTTTGTAGACAAACCGCTCTTGTACCTGTGTGTGTATGCTCTCCTGGATTAACTTTATGTGTGCAATTTGGATATTGCGATCAGCGAAATGTGCATCCAAATCACTACCAAACTTGATTTAGGTGAACTAAATTAAAGTGTATGTGAAATTGGATTTACGATGTTGCATTATTTGATCAGCACATTTCGATTTTGTTAGTTCTAAAAGAAGGGACCAAAAGAAATTGAACCAAAACTGTAAAAATAAATCACTTTGAGCACATACCTTTTTCACCAACTATTAAAGAAATATTTTACATGTTCTTAGGCCAAATATTTGTGAGACAAAAATTTTTTAGTGCACTTTTTCCTATAAAACAGATTTTAGACCTACTGAAATTGTAGTGATTTGCGAGTTCCTTGGTTTTATTTCTACGCCCCACAAAAATGTTATTTGTTTTAAATCAAAACTTGAGCTGTAGATGTGAACACAGATTCTGATAGAACACCTTTCTTGTGTTAGTGTCTTCCAAAAAAGGAAAATTTTATTTGTATGATAATGGCACAGTAAAAAATTTGTAATACTTGAAGTGAAGTTAAGTCCATAACTTCAATTTTGAACATGGACTTGTGACTGAGTCTGGAATCGAGCCAAACTCAAGTCCGGACGGGGTTTGGACTCAGGAATCAAACGGACTCGGCTCGGACTTGGATGAGGTGCACTGTAAATAACAGGCATGTTTAGCTCATAACGTTTGACACAGGCCCCATACTGACCAGAAGTATTGATATTCAACTCATTGTTGTTAACTCTGCATATATTATTTGATATCAAAGTTATTGCCCATCGCTGGTGTTCAAAGATTCAGTGCTGATAAAATAAGGTATAGAATTATTACCATATTCTACCGATTATAATAGGCCCACTTGTTTCTTAATTGGACAAAATACAAAAAGGGGATAATTAACAGTGAAGAGGAGTTGTAATAAAAAGTATTAATCACTAAAATAAATTAACATATCTGTAAAATTCTTTTATTTATTCACATTTGAAGAAAAAAATTCTGTCTTTCAGCAATTAGAGGTAGATATGGAAAAAATTATGGAAAGAGGCAACGCACCAGATACAGATACAAGGTAATTATGACAGTTTTATTATTGTATTTTGCTTACATGTGGAAAAAAAGTCAATAAAAGAATAGCTTTTTAGGTTCTGGTAAAAAACCAAAAAAAATATATTTTCATACACTCTTCGAACCACATAGCCAATCATATACCGTATTTCGTCAAATAGTCGCCCCCCCTCAAATAAACGCCCCCACCACTTTTTTCAACCATGTTTCCTGATATTTCCATGCTATCTTGTGTAGTAAGTTTACCAAGTTGCGCACATAGTTCGTCATTTTAGCGTGTGTTTTTAGTTTACCTGATGATTTTACGGGAATTATCGTTCTAAAATTGACCTTGAATAAACGCCCCTTGGGAAAATGTAACGCCTGGGCGTTTATTTGACTAAATACGGTAAGCCATAATTAGAAAAATAAGAGGTGTGCATAAATATTGTATAATTGCACACGCCACTCGCGCACAGTTTTGCGTACTACACGCTTGTGTTCGTGTCTTGCAAGATTTATCCATTTTTTTGAAAGGTTGGTGCATTTTGATATTGGTCAAATTTCTTTTCAAATTTGTAGACATTACATTCAGAAGTGCTAGTAAATCACGATTTTCAACAGTAAAATTGCTAATATTGTACCTATTTTGCACAATTTTTAGACAAAGTTGGCACTATAATTAGGCGTGATACACTTTTGCCAGAAGCCACCTCACATGCAGATTTGATGGTATGACCATTGACCCCTCATGTCAGCCATTCATCTCAAAGTAACTGCTTTTCAATTGTTTGTTTTTTTACAGACAAATCTGGAAGAGTATCAACACAATGTCAGCTTCCTCTCATGATACTCTGTGACGTAAATTACATCCAATTGAAAAGCCACTAGACAGCCAGCACCTCCACGGAAGTACACACACATATTCAAACTCCAGAAATCTGAAAGGTTTTTGGGACAGCTGCAGTATGCAAACTACAGTGCATTTGGCTTCCTCCAGGTAGTGACGTCAGTACTTTGTCAAAGTAGACAGCACTGCAGGTGATTGTACGTGAAAGCGCGATGTCATTGATGCTCCTGTAACCAATCAACACTCTTGAATGACATCAAAATGACATCATGCATTTGTTAATGTATCGTATTCATACTCATTCACCCAGTGCTGTCTAGTTTCTTCGCGCGTTTACATGCAATGCCTTTGATGTCGCATGTACGATGTAAACAACACCTAATTTTATACTGAGCCCACTGGAGCAAGTATTGACGTCATTTAATTGCAAAGGCATAGTCTATTTACGAAAAAATAAACAAAACAACTACATAGCAAATAGCTTCCTGACCTGAGACCAAAATACCAACAGGGATCGGAAGCACGACCCAATTCACCCGTGTGCAATGAGCCAGGTCTGTTACGGCTTTATGTGCATGCATGCTCAGATCAATCAACCCAATTTTCCGCTTCAATAACTAATTGTACCTAATGCGCATGAGTAGTCCAATTAGACTGGCGCGACATTTAAAATGACTTCGCTTGGATCAGAACAAACTTGACAGGATGGACCATGTGTATGTGAATTGGGAACAAATTTGTGCTTCAAACTACATATTATTGAGACTTAGATCATGATTTTTAACCATGCAATGCATTAAGGAAATAATACACCATGTCATGGGCAACTTCAACTTTACCTAAGTTTTTGCATTAATATGTACAATGTAGTTTGAAACATAAGTTTGTTTTCGATCTGAGCATGTGCATATAAAGCCGTAACAGACCTGGCTCATTGCACACAGGTGAATTGGGTCGTGCTTCCAATCCCTGTTGGTATTTTCGTCTCAGTTCCTGACCAAATGTTTCTGAGACAGACTTTTTTTTGCCTTACAAGGGTTATTTTGAACAGAATCTATGAAAAGTTGCCTTTATGTCTACTTGTTGACATTTTTTCCGGGGGATATTTATTTATTATACTAGCGGTCACCCTTTTCATGCGGTTCAGAAATAAATGCAATTTTACAAAGTGCATCACCACCCTCCGAGTTTTTATTGTGAACAATTTTACCAACTCCCTAATTTATTACCGATTGATCAGTCGTTTCATTTAATTCATTTTAATCAACTTCTTCTTTGTTACCACCCCGTGTTATTCCCTATCCTCCCGTTCTTTCCACTATTCCCCCTTTATTCACATCTCTCTCCTCCCTCTTATTCGCCCTCTGCCTCTTATCTGTCCCTAGTAATCATGGTTTTAGTACTTCTTCCTAGTCAACTGCTAAAAAATTTGTCAATGTGAAACATAAAATGTACAATTTTTAAGTCAATATAAGTAGGTTACATGTTCACAAAGTTTGATGGTAACCCATGCATCGCGGATTATTAAATAATATCGCCAACCCGTGGCACCCATGCACTCTCCTCACTCATGTTGATTTTCCCGTGTTTATTATTCCCACTTGCTTAATTAGAGGCAGTGTGTTGATATGCGATGTCGCGAGATGACGCGAATCAAATGATACACGTTATGTTTTGTTTTGTTTTTGTTTGACGCGACGTGTTGATACGCGAAGACGCAATATTTTTTTGTTTGACGCGATGTAGTTGTTAGGCGGACATAGTAACTGATGCTCACAATTTTGAAGTCCCTGTATATTTTTTAAAGGTATTTTTGCTCAGCGTAACTCGGTGAATGATTAGGTTTGCAAAAGTGAAATTTGCAGTTACATCACCACCGTTCGAGTTTTTATCACGAAAAGTTTTGCAACTCGGTAATTTGTTATAGATTATCCACCCCATAACAAAAGGGCATAACTGACAAAGGATTGATTGCTCCTATAGACTTGTATATATACATAAACCAATTTCAAAAGGGTTAAATTTATGGTTTGTGATTAAAAATATTTTAGATATTCTGGGTAGAATTTATATACCCATCTATGGTCATTACTTAATTTAGACAAAAGTGTCAGTTATGCCCTTTTGTCATGGTGTGGCATTATATTTGGCTATTCCTGTTGAAATCCACACAGGATGACATGACCTTATTCTCCCACACAGAGGGTGTAGATTTCAAATGGAGTCACCCATTCAGGTAACTGAACCCCATTTTGATATTAACACTCCCTGTGTGGAAGATTAAGATCATCTTTTCCATATAGGGGGTGTAAGAATTTCAAGTGGAACAGCCCATTATGAAATTTTGAGGTGAATCACCTTTTGCCTGGTTGTATGGTTTAAATTTTGGCACTTATATTTTACAACATGAAGACCACCATGTGCTCAACAAAGTAACCAACCAACTCGCCTTTTTTTACAGAAGTATACTCTGCAGAAATAGAGCCTTCTTTGCTGCTTTATGTAAATTACAAAATCAGGGTTTTCTTTAAAATCAAGAAACTCAAATCATTTGTGTTTTAAAGGGGTAAAAGCAGATAATTTTTTTAAGGGTTTTCTGGTAAATTTTATAATGATCTTCCAGTTCATCAATTTACAAAGCTTATTTTGTACAAATGTGGACATAGAACACCTATACTGTCTCTCGTCTCAAGTTGAGAGTAACACCATGTTAGATTTCATAGTGGTAGATTCAATTCACATGTGTTTAAAACCTAATCCTGCGGGGTGTATACTCACACACATAGAAGGGCGGTTTGTCCGTACGCTGGCGACGCAACCACTTAAAGGGGCATTTCGTGATCCACAGCCTCATCCCCCACTTTTCTCAAAAAAAGTTGAGATTTTTATATCATTGGAAACCTCTGGCTACATAATGTTTATGTACAAAATATTTCTTGCAGATTAATTCGCTTTGCAAAGATATCGAGAATTTGAATTTCGCTCTGGTGCACCAGAACGAAATTACAACGCATTGTCTATGGAGCAGTGTATACACATAAATCATGCATAACTCGCAAACGCAAAATCGTAATCAACTGAAATTTTGGGAATAGGCTTTTTTCGTGGATGTGTACTGAAAAATGTCATAAAAAGAGGATGCTAGGATCACGAAACACTCCTTTAAATGCACTGAATCAAGTTTGCCACTACAAAGTCCAACATGGCGTTACTCTCAACTTGAGATGAGACACAGTATAGGTACATTAATGATAATTCTGTTTTGTTAGTATTATTGATTGATTGATTTTATTGATATTTTTGACCTGTGATTTTAAAGGCCTATTCAGTGATCCCAGCGAAAGGCTACAAAAATCAAAATTGTTTATTAATTGCAGGCCTATTCAGTGATCCCAGCGAAAGTCTACAAAAATTAATTGCCTGAAAGTGAAGGATAGGTCATTAAAACTTAAGTAGAGAAATTACAGATTCATGTAAAATGTTTTATTTTGAAGGTCTTGGCTCAACAACTAGCAGGCTATGTTAACACATCTAAGACATTAACAAAGGAACCAAAATCTGAATTTTTATGATTTTTATGATCCTCCAGATGAGCAAATCACTAAATAGGCCTTTAATATTGGTATGAGTAAGGTGCTGTCATTTTCTTCAGAAGGAGAAGAGTCAAGAATGCACTGGGGGAGTTACCCTCTGCATGAAAGGTTAAGAATTTTTTTACACTAAAAATAGGGAGTCGTAAAATTATCCAAGGGCTTGTGTCATTTTAATTATTGGCCAAAATTGCGGTCACAATTAAAAGTATATGTGCAGTACACAGACATTCTGTCCAAATAAACTAGGGAAACAAATATATAACACATTTCCTTTATGGAATAATTTATTTTGGATCTGTGTGTGCAGAAGGGGGTGTCATCAAAATTTCCAACCGAAGATGGGGGGGGGGTCATAAAATATGTTTACCCAATATAATGGTGGTCATAAAAATTGACTCTAGTCACCCACATAGTCATGACCCCCTCCCCCTCCTGAAGAAATTTACAGCCCTTAATGCAACACCAGTGTCTTAGCTAGCCACCCGTCTGGCCGTCATTTTAGACGGCCAGTTTGCTCCTGGGACAATCAAAATTAATGCTTTTGACAGATGCTATATTATAAATTGTATGTTTTGATAAGCTAATTGCCCTTTTTAGTAGACCCCATTTGTAGAACAAGGTCATATCAGTACATCTTTGAACCCCTCCAATGGGCTATAGATGTCTGGTAAAATGTTTTAAAGGTCAAATTAGTACAGGCAATTTTATTCAAATGATGGGCAACCCTCAATTTCTAGCTAAGACCCTGTGCAACACCTATTTTAAATTGAATGTAGATTTATGTCGTGATGTTGGTATTGATGAAGTAGCTATCTACTGCTGATATTGATGAAGTACACCAGGCACAAAAAGAAACTTGTCAGTTATATTCATCCTTGCTGTTCAATAACTTGATAATCTTGGATTATTCTGAAATATACATTTTGTTAATTGCAGGCATGAGACTGCACTTTCCTAAAAAAAACTGAAAAAACTGAAAATGCACGTGAAATTGGGCAAAAAGTACCAAAAACAGGCTGAAATTAAATAAAGTTGCGGAAATTTTGACTATAAAAAAAACTGAATTCAGTTTTTAAACTGAAAATTCTCATGCCTGTAATTGGACTTTTCTTTCTCATTTGACACCCTGTTCGTGAACATTGAGCAAGAATTGACCAAGATATGGGCCTCCAAACTCTCAAACCCCAGAATGAAAAGTTGCAATTTTAACGATTCAATTGTGCCTGTTACACTGTGTGCTTTATTGATTGGCCCGTGGTGCTTGTGTGCAATACAACGATGCATTCCCATTGAAAATCGTTGAAAATGCAACTTTTGATTTTGGGGTTTGAGGCTTTGGAGGCGCATATCTTGGTCAATTCTTGTTCGCTTTTCACGAACAGGGTGTCAAATGAGAAATCAAAGTCCAATTAACAAAATGTATATTTCAGAATAATCCACAATTATCAAGTTATTGAACAGCAAGGATGAATATAACTGACGAGTTTCTTTTTGTGCCTGGTGTAGTTATCTACTGCTGATATTGATATTGATGAAGTAGCTATCTACTGCTGATATTGGTTTTTGCTATTAAATTTCATTATGACATTGCTCAACACAATTTCTGAGTTTACTAATTATTATAGTGCAAATGTATTGTGCCATAATGTCTCAAAAAACACTAAATTTGTCACAAGTTTAGTGCTTTTCCAACCCACAAAGCTGTTGGTTTGGCTGTGTTTTACCTTTACATGATGGGCAAGAGTCAGAGAGTATTAAAAAAGGCCAGCCAGTAGTTAGTACAATATTTTTATTATTTCATATTTATGTGCTAATCTTTACAATATATCAACAGAACATTTTATGATTTGGTATTTAAGTTTTATAATAATTATTTGTAAATACTATAACATGATTAAAATATATATACAATAAAATGTTGTCTCTGTGTTTCATATTAATGTCAGTCAGTAGTCCTCAGTGGCAGCACCACAGGGAGGGTATGAGGGCACCCTTGGCTCCCCATCCCCACAGCCCCCAACAAAAAATCAATAAAAATTTAATTATTTAGAGCAAACATTGTCAAATTTTTTGAACTTTTAAATACAGTATGTAATGCCAGATATATGCAATGAATATAGGAGTTACGTGTATTAAGTTGTCCAGAGTGTTTTTGTATAGAAACCAATCAAAATATGAACATACTGGTATTTATTCATCTATGAGTTGAATCAAAATTCCAATAACATTTGCTGTCAAGACTTTTAAAAATTACTAGCACCATCCATGTTAAGATTACACTATTTTAATGTTGCAGTTTTACTGACAAGTGATAAAATGTCAGTTGCATAGTTAGCTTTCCTGTGGAGGGATGCCCATAGACGGGGCCGGATTTACCATAGGGCCAGATGGGCCCAGCGCCTCCAAATTTTAGCCGAAAAACACCATGTTTTGGACCAAAATAGGGTACAAAAATTACAAAATTTCTCGCGCTTCACGCTCACTGGCCTGTTTATAGCAAATTTCAGCTTCAATTTGAGCTTAAGGGCTGGGGTATGAACGTTTGGACAGTATTTATTTTGGGACATCAGACATATCGATTGCATTCTGAATACGAAGAATGTCATTCTGATATCAAATAATTTTGATTTTTTGAAATTAGCAATTTAATACACATTTTATGGCAAATCATTAAAATTGATATTTTTGATATTTAACAGTACTTGAAGTAAACTTTATAAATCTGATGATTTATACTTAAAGTGTATGTAGTTGGGATGAAAAGCCGGCGATCAATTGAAAACTTTGACCTTTCGTATTGAAGATATGGATTTTTTTTCCCAAAACACCAAAAAAAAATGGGTCTTTTGGGAAAAAAATCCATATCTTCAATATGAAAGGTCAAAATTTTCAATTGACCGTCGGCTTTTCCTCCCTGCTACATACACTTTAAGAATATGTCATTAGATTTATATAATTTACTTCGAGGACTGTTATATATCAAAAATTTGAAAAATATCAAATTTTTATAATTTGTCATAAAATTTGTATTGTATTGTGATTTTCAAAAACTGAAAATTATTTGATATCAGAAAGACATGCTTCGTATTCAGAATGCAATTCGATAGGTCCGAGGTGCTCTCATGTCCCTCAAAAAATACTATCGAAACGCAATAAACGCTCATTTTAGATCCCTTAAATAAAACATATAAAAAATAGTCTAAAATTGAATCCTTTCCTGCGCTTTGCGCGCAAATGTCGTAGTGAAATCTAAAACTTGGCACCTTGAGTGCACATGCCTTCCTCACGGTGCGTTTAAGGGCCTCCAAATTTGGGCCTGGCCCAGGGCCCCCAAAAAGGTCAATCCGGCCCTGTCCATAGAGCTCATAAAACAGCTCTATTCCCCCCTCCCTTGCCAAATCCACCAAAGGTCCTAAAATATGCATGTGCACATTTTGAGAGAAATAGTCACATGGATTGTGAAAATTGCTTCCCCCTCCCTCCCCCTTGGCCTGCCAAAAAATCTTTACACACTCCCCTTTTCCTTTGCACATGCTAATTTTTATGCGAGCCTAGTGTAGCGAGCAGGGTGCCCCGTAAATGTTTGCCAAGATCCGCTTGTGTGCCCCTTTTGACCTGCCAAAATAGTCTTGCCTCTTTTGCCCTAAGGGGACTGGCATTTTCCCTGGAAGGGGGGGGGTGTCGCAAATTAAACAAAATTAAACACACTATCTGTGGATATCTTTGTAACTCCCTACATTTTGGTCATCAAAATTTGATGACCCTCCCCCCTATTTTTCTTTCCAAAAATTTATGACCCTCCTGGGACCCACCTGACCCCCTTCTGAAGAAAATGCCAGCCCCTTAAACCCCTTTATTAGAAAGAAGACAGTAGGAGAAGAAACATTATTGGATTAATTGATTCTTATTTTTACTTAATATGATACGTTGAGTGAACACAATTTTTGTTTTAGTTTTATCAGATAAGATGCGAAGAATTTTTTTTTTACTCCACTGATTTTTTACGTTTTCACGTATAAAATATCGTACGTAGAAGCGCTTCAACACGGGCTACTACCCTAACTTCAATAACGTTAAGCAGAAGATACTTTACAAGTAGGCCCTATCAGCAGTAAATAGCTACTTCATCAATACCAATATCAGCAGGAGATAGCTATTTCATCAATATCAGCAGTAGACAGCTACTTCATCAATGCCAATATCAGCAGAAGACAGCTACTTCATCAATACCAATATCAACAGTTAGATAGCTACTTCATCAACACCAATATCAGCAGTTGATCTAGATAGCTACTTCATCAATACCAATATCAATATCAACAGTAGTATAGCTACTTCATCGATACCAAGATCAACAGTAGATAGCTATTTCATCAACGCCAATATCAGCAGTAGATCTAGATAGCTACTTCATCAATAACAATATCAGCAGTAGATAGCTACTTCATCAATACCAATATCAACAGTAGATAGCTTCCTCATTAATACCAATATCAATACCAGTAGATAGCTACTTCATCAATACCAATATCAGCAGTCGATAGCTACTTCATCGATGCCAATATCAGCAGTAGATAGCTACTTCATCAAAACCAATATCAGCAGTAGACAGCTACTTCATCAACACCAATATCAGCAGTTGATCTAGATAGCTACTTCATCAATAACAATATCAGCAGTAGATAGCAACTTCATCAATACCAATATCAACAGTTAGATAGCTACTTCATCAATACCAATATCAGCAGTATATCTAGATAGCTACTTCATCAATACCAATATCAATAGTAGATAGCTACTTCACCAATACCAATAGGTCTATCAGCAGTCTATAGCTACTTCATCAATGCCAATATCAGCAGTAGATACCTACTTCATCAAAACCAATATCAGCAGTAGACAGCTACTTCATCAATACCAATATCAGCAGTAGACAGCTACTTCATTAATACCAATATCAGCAGTAGACACCTATTTCATCAATGCCAATATCAGCAGTAGATAGCTACTTCATCAATACCAATATCAGCAATAGAAAGCTACTTCATCAATACCAATAGCAGCAGTAGATAGTTACTTCATCAATACCATTATCAGCAGCCTATAGCTACTTCATCAATACTAATATCAGCAGTAGATAGCTACTTCATAAATGCCAATATCAGCAGTAGGTGGCTTCTTCATCAATACCAATATCAGCGGTAGATAGCTACTGCTTCAATACTAATATCAGCAATAGATAGCTACTTCATCAACACCAATATCAGCAGTAGATAGCTACTTCATCGATACCAATATCAGCAGTATATAGCTACTTCATCAATGCCAATATGAGCAGTAGACCGCTACTTCATCAGTGCCAATATCAGCAGTATATAGCTACTTTATCAATACCAATATCAGCAGTAGACAGCTACTTCAATGCCAATATCAGCAGTAGATAACTTAGCTTCATCAATACTAAGATCAGCAGTAGATAGCTACTTCATCAATGCCTACATCACAACCTGCTTCATCAATAACAATATCAACAGTAGACAGCTATTTCAACAGTGCCAATATCAGCAGTAGACAACTACTTTATCAATACCAATATCAGCAGTAGACAGCTACTTCAATGCCAATATCAGCAGTAGATAACTTAGCTTCATCAATACCAAGATCAGCAGTAGATAGCTACTTCATCAATGGCTATATCACAACCTGCTTCATCAATAACAATATCAACAGTAGACAGCTACTTCATCAATGCCAATATCAGCAATAGTAGCTGTTTCCTTCTATAATCCTGTGTTTCTAGTACAATACCATGTCAGCAGTAGATACTAATATATCAATTGGTTTAGGGATTATATTACATTGGTTCAACAGACAACGATGTACCCATGCATGTATTTGTGCGCGAGGGCAGCTTTCGCTGTCCATTTTGTGAACCAAGATGCCCACCACTCCAACATGCCTTGCCAACCCCTACTTCTGACAAAAATCCCATCTACACTACTGCCAGCGTTCGAAATAGGGCCGGTCAGCCGGCCATGGGCCTGTAACTTTTTGGATTGGCCGGTAACTTTTCTGACCAGCATCTCAGTTGCTGGTCCGGCTGGCCGGTAACTTTTTAAGGTCAAGCCAGGCTGGCCTGTAACTTTTTGAGGCATATTTCAAACACTGACTACTGCTTCAAAGAGAATGGCTTGTTTGCTAGGGCCAGAATATGATATCAGGTTTTGAGGATGTGGCAATTATATTGGGAGGATTTATTTTACTTTTTTCGTTATAAACTTCAATTAAAAGATTTAGAACCCTTGAATGTGGACATGAAAATGCAAATTATGTTACTATCTATCAAGCGTGTTGGAAATTATTAAGAATAAGAATATGGATAAATTTTCCTTTACATCTGTATAGGGGTATGGTGGTCTAGCGGTATGGGCTCTGAATCATAATCATGGAGGGTTGCGGGTCTGAACCCCAGCAGTGATGCTATTGTGTTGTACCCTTAGACAAGGCTTGTCTCTCTCCACCCAGGTGTATAATTGGGTACCCAGCTTATGCTGGGAAGGTGAATAGACTCGTTGTGCAGGAAGCCTGACAGACCAGCCCCCCCCCCCCACCCCACAACAACATTATTGATGGAGGAGTCTGGCCCAAAGTCGCTTCAATAGAGAGATGGACACTCGGCGGGCTGTAAAATATTACAGGCATGAAACTTTACCTTACATATCTTGGCATATCTTTTAACCCATGTCCATATATGAAATATATGCAAATTTCAAAACACCCTTGGTTAAACCTACTTCCTATTTTTCAAGCAATTTTGCCAGTATTATTACAATGACAAGGCAGTACATCAGAGACAATGATTTTATAAAAAAGATGTATCAAAATTTATTACACCAAACAATAACCATCAGTTACATCACATGAATACATGTTCTTAGATTTAAAGGTCCGTAACCCGATCGACAGCATCATCCCCGATTTTTTTCATTGTTGATGAGGTTTTGGTATCACATAATAGATACTATTTTTCTCATTACTATCCTGAAATTTGACGCGCTCCAAGTCGATGTATTTCCGGAGAAATCATGAATCACAGCGGTTTTTACAGGTTACCAGTTTGTAAACAATAAACATTTCTTCGGATCATGGGAAGAGAAAAAAGCGAACTACGCTAAGTGTAGTCTCGCGGCCAGACTGTATGTGGCTATCACGAGGATCGACGAGTGTCAGACCGACGCAAACTGGCTGTGTAGGAGACTACGCTAAGTGCTGAGGAGACGGTCCGCCGTATATAATTAAAACAATTCCTTGATTATTTCAGTTGGTGAAATAGCTCAATTGGCTAGCGCTACCGTTCTTTTACCCGAGAGGTACCGGTTCAAAACCTGGTATCGGAAGGTTTTTTTCTCTCCATTTTTAACCCAAACTTTTTTATATTCATTTGAAATGTACATATTGCAAGGGGAAATATATTTTGTTTCCTTTTTTTTCTGAAACGGTACGAAAAAAAAAAAAAAAAAAATATTTTCCGTTCAATACGGGCCGGGCTTTGAAGCATGTCAGCATTCGTCATACTGAACGGGAATTGTTGTTGTTGCATGCCTACCCAGAATGCAATTCACGTATACAAGGTATTGGATTGCAAATTTGGCTATTTATTCACATTTACGCTGAAAATGCTCTCGTTTTTCACAAAGCAGCATAAAGGGGAGATATTTGATATTATTATGTAATTTTAAAGACAATCCATATCCAAAACCAATAGGGTTACCCCCTTTAACAATGAACTTCTTGAGCTAACTGGACATTTCCCTGGGCAAGGACCTGTATAACTGCTTAATGTCTCTGTTACCAGTACGAAAACTCTGCGGAGCTGATCCTGGCTGTGATGGCATATTGTAGTATGTATAGGGTGTGCACTTTTTAGGTGCAAGTCCCCAAATAGTTTATAAAAGCTGTATCAAAATGATTGGTACCCATCAGTTTAAATTGCTATTGGATGATCCGATGAGTCAGCACATCAAAATTCAAAATAAGATTCAAATAATTTGTAGATTAACTGTATATATCATCAAGTCATAAACGACCCAGCAAACACAAGACTAAATATTATTCGCAAAAGGTCAGAAAAGGTTGCCAGAAAATGTTTAAATGTCGGGTTATAAAAAGGGTACTTAAATGATATAAAACATTTTCATAACATTCAAAAACTTTTTTTTTTTTAACTTTGCAAAAAATATTTTATAATACCTTGTTTTCATACAAAATGTTTCAAACCGTTTTCATAACCATATAACCTATAACGTGACATTTGATGTTATCAAAATATTTTTATCAAAACCAAAACTGAAAATATAACACATTTAAAAGGTTTTAACAACATTTTGTGTTTGCTGGGTATTCATTCTGGAGAATTGATGGGTACCCGTCATTTTGATGCAGTCTGTATGGAGTGTCTTGGGCCACAGGGGTCAGCAAATTCTTGTAATGTGTGAGGAGGTTTGTGGGTTTTGTGCCTAAGTCAAAAGCTTACTATAAAATAACTGTGCTTTTGTGAGTTTTTTGGACAACTTATCCAAGCCAAAATAAACCCTTTGCTGCCTATACTGAAGCCTTTCGGATATTCTATGAACCAAAAGCCTCACCCTCCCTGCGTTAGATGATTTCTTGGACTTCTGCCATTTTAAGCTCTTGTAACCAACATATTTTACCACCTAATTGATTATGTAATGTTGAATTGATAGACACAGATTGAGTAGCAACTCATTTTTAAAAGAAAACCTCTATTTTGAGGATGTTACAATACCTCTGTTCAGTGTGTGCATAAAGCATACTGCATCACCCAATATTTCAGAACTATGTATGGGACCGGGCCATCGGGACGATACCTAGCCTGGTGGTTCCAGACACAACGTAGCAAAAGTTGCAAAAAAAGTGAGTTCAAATATTAGATTAATACCAAAACTCTATTTCAGAACTATATTCCACTTGCGTTGAATAGCCGTTACTTTTTAACGACGTACTACACATATGGACAGGTTGATTAAGCCTCAAACTGGGCTCTTCCAGTTGATATCCACACTACCCCTGTGGAGGATTTTGGAAATATCTTCCACAAGGGGAGTAGGTTTTTCAAATGTAATTGGTCAGTCTTAATCATTTTGAAACCCATACTCTCCCTCTATCATGGATTTTCCTATTTCTTCCACAACTAGAGTGAGTATTTCAAATGGAAGTTACCCAATTGTTTATTCTATTCAAAATTTATACACCCTCTGTGAAAGACTTTAACTAAATATTCCACAGGGGCAGTGTGGAATTCAAATGGAATAGCCCATTTGTGCATTTGTGGCACTTCACTGATGCATCAAAGTTTCAAACAGCTTCTTTATACCAAAAAAAAAAGGTTTGTCTCAAAGCTCACGAGAAATTTAAAACAAATGCTAAATGCAATTTTTTTTTTTTTTATTCGTAACTTTTTTCATGGTATTTTGAGAAAAAAGTCTGATTTTCGCTGATTTTTCTGGAAAAACTATAAAAAAAAAAAAAAATTCCGCATTTCTTTTTCGTGCGATTTTACAAACGCACGCGCAAACTTTGAGACGAACCTTTTTTTTGGGGGGGCCTTAACAAAGACAAGCTCAATTTAGTACTACTGTGTGGTTGTATTTTTGTTAACTTTGTCTACCATCCCTGTGCTTCTGGATTTTTTCTAATGCAGATGTAACAGTGCATGTACACCATTCTGGTTTACATACTGCATTAGTTTTTATCTTGTCTTTGTTCCCCACACCAAGTTGGTTTACCTGGCTCAAATCTTTCTGTTTTTATATATTCTAGGTATCCTCTTGTATCATCCTTTGATCCTTGGTGTGTTTTGTACCTTGTCTGTTGGAGGCACCATTACCTACTTTGTACTACTGTTGGGTTCTGTCACTTTTTAGTCTACTTCCCATACAATCTATTCAGAGAGCACGACTCTGTACAGCCCTTTGTGTTGGTCAAATGCTACACGCTTGTCCAACTTTTTGTGCTGGTCATATGCTACATGTTTCTCCAGCTCTTGTGCTGGCCATATGCTACACACTTGTTCAGCTCTTGTGCTGTCATATGTTACACCCTTGTCCAGCGCTTGTGCTGGTCATACATTAAACATATATCAAGCCCTTGTGTTGGTCATACGCTACACGCTTGTCCAGCTCTTTGCGCTGGTTATACGCTACACGTTTGTCCAGCCCTTGTGCTGGTCACAAGCTAAACACTTGTCCAGTCCTTTGGATTAAGTTGGTCTTGTTGTTTGCAAGGGACACATACTGTGGCTAGTTCTATTGTGCTCACAACAATACTGCCCCCAATTCAGGACAATGGATATTGTTCAATTTTCCCTTCTACAGACCAAACTGGTGTCATACATCAAATCTGTCCTCGCATAAGCTGTAGCCATGCTCCTCATAGAGTTTCTTTGTAATGACCTCCTTAGAGAAATTGCTGGATTGGCTCAATGCTTTCCCACCTTGCCATGCGTATGTTACTGGGCTACAATAAAAAGAAAACAAGAAACAAAAAAAGTGAATTTACTGAGATGTTATTCACCCTTTTATTCATTTCAACCTGCTATACCCTGAACGGACATACCAGGTTTACAGTGTGACTAAAATGACTAGTGTTTTTCTTGTTTCCATTAAAGACATACTGGCCTATTCCAGTTGAAATCCATACACCCCTTATGACATGACCTTAATCTCCCACACTCGGGGTATAGATTTCAAATGGAGTCACCCATTCAGGTAACCCCATTTGAAATTCACACTCCCTGTGTTGGAGATTAAGGTCATGTCTGCCATACGGGGGTGTATGGATTTAAACTGGAATAGCAGAATGTACGATTTCCGGCAAATTTTGTTGTTATGTTTGACCAAAATTGATGAAATAAAATTAGTAATAACTGTCAGAAAGGTTTTATGCACATTTTAAACCAAAATAATGAAGTAAAATAATGCAACACAGTCCAAGTATTGAATCCAAGCTAGTGCTGACTATATTATTATTAGCCTCTTTAACTCTGTACATAGTATAGGAAGGAAGTTTCTGATCATTATGGTTGCAATTGGATTTGAACTGTTCACATGAGGATGAGACCAAATTTGAACCAAAAGCCTTATGTAATTGTTGACAGACACACATACTGACTGATGGACACACACCCCGACACACGACTTGTGATGCTATAAGGTATTTTTCCTTTGGATGACCTAAAAACATGCCACATGTATACAAATCACTACAACTGAGCATTAAGAAATTGTTTCTTCTACAAAACGCCTATAAACCTTGAAAACTGCAACAGGCTATTTGAGTTGAAATCCACACACCCCTGCACACCGCCTAGCCGACATCGCCTGGCTAATAATTACTTGGTACAGCAGAGATACTAAAATAAATACCCGGGATCGATACATGTGAATGTGCTATGCACGATTTGATATTAGATGATAAATCTTTGGATACCGGGGTAGAAAATGATGAATATCTCCCGTAATTATTTTGTTCTAAAGAAGCCATATTTAGATCCTTGCACTTGAACATATGTGTTGACAGGATATGATAATCAAGCGATAGTTAAGCGTGCGTCTTGAACTCAAAAACTGACGAAAATTCTGATTTTATATTGCGTTGGTCCTGTATGGACTACAGCGTAGCTGCACTCACTCCCATGGAGGCAGTATAAAAGTAGATGACCATTGACCTCAATGGCGTATACAAGCTTACTCACACACAAAGAAGTCAATTACCGGGCTATTGTCAGTAGCCTTAGTCATGTCCCTCAGCTCATTATGCGTCTCAAAGGTTGGAACAAAATGGCCATGCATGGCTGTGGATTCAACCTACATGTACCATGGCGATTTCTGCCATGAAGATATCGGGGCGATGACACTGTGCCCTGTGCAAATGGGGTTTAATACCTGAATGAGTACGGGGTGACTCCATCCTTGTATGAGAGATTTTAATACACCCCATATGGAACACATGACTTTTAAGTCATGTGTTCCATATAGGGTGTATTTCAAATGGAATATGCCATTGCCACTTTTGATTTGAGAAAATATTACACAAATCACAAAATTATTTCAACAAGGCATAAGAAACTTACTTCTGTGGTGAAGTAACCTTGACATCAAATTCTACCGGCGCCATTTTGCGCACATCCGCTTCCACTCTTTCCCTGAATCCCGGAAACAATGCGTTGCCTCCTGTTAGAAGGATGTTTTTATATAAATGTGGCCTCATTGCTGCAAAAAAATAAAAGTTATGTAAGGAACACAAATTCTAACTCTGAAATCACAGATAAATTTTCAATTAAATACACCAGATATATCCCCCCCCAAATTGGTGTATTTACCCCTCCCCCCCCTTATGCACGCCCACTGTATTGAACTGACAGGGCTAACAAAAACTAGTGTCATTTTTTTTCATTCAGATAAACATGTAAATGCTTGTTTAGACACAATTTAACCCCCTGAGCACTACCTGCCGATCTAATATTGCCTATGATTGGTCAATTACATGATATCTTCATTTCAATCACCAATCAGAATGTAGCTTTGCAAATAATTCACCCTAATCTTTTTGCGTGGTGAAATTATTCTAACAATGCTGCTGATTGGTCCAATTATTGACAATGAAAACTTCTTTTTGGCCAATCGGCAGGTAGTTCTCATGGGGTTAAGAATCTGGATGGTTGTTGAGATGTAAGTGGCCTGAGTGACTTAGGAGAATGCAGGAAAATGTGTGTCAATTTGAGCTATAAATCCTGAACACTGGCTGAAAATAAATAAAAGTGCTGAAATGCAGTAAACTAGCACACTTACCGGCGGGACAAGCATCAATGGAATGTATTATAGCTTCTGATACGCCCATTTCTGTTATGCCTATGTCTGACGGGTTGAATAGTACCTCTGGTATAGCAAATCGTTCATTGTTCATTCTCACAATCTGTAACGTATTTAAATAACGAAAGAGAACAAAAACTTACTAAACAAAGCAGACATTGAAACAACAAGATTTACCTTGGATAAAACCTCAGATAAAACAAAAACTTGAAAATATACCTGGTATTCCAGGTACTATCTTATTTGAAAAAAACCTCCTCAGTGTCAAAAAGATGGTGGGCTACTATATCCTTACCTTTGCTATGAATAACACCACAAGGTATACAACAACATTCCAGAGCCGTAGCCAGGGGTGTGACTCCCCCAATTTGCAAAAATATATATATAAAAAGTCCCAAAATTTAAAGCTTTTATGGTCAAAAAAGGTCCAAATTTGTGAAAGAAAGTCCACTTTCACAAAATTGCCCCCCCCTGGCTATATGGGCCTGCAGCAGTCTTTCTGTGAAGGTTTTCATTTAATATGATGATGGGCCCAAAGATCTTGCTGACATATTTTTCATTAATGTCCATTGGGATATCATGTATTATACTGTAATTAAATCACTTTCTTCATGTCTGCTTTTGTGACACTCCCGCATTCTGAGTCATAATGAAGAACTGATTTAACATTGCTATTGTAAAGTTTTTAATCCGTATTGTTGTGAGTTCCAAATTTGGCCGAATCTCAAGAGAAAGCATTTCTTGCCTAGCATTGTCCAATTTGATTGATTCTTGGCGGGTGCTGTTAATTTTCATAACTTGAATTTTCTTGGAATCTGTTTTCCAAAACAACAAAGTGATTCAGTTTTCTCTTGAATATGATCAAGCTTGGAAGACAGCAAAGCAAGGTCATCAGCAAAGTCTAAATCCTCTAGAAAGGAAAAGAGAGTCCACTGAATGCCTCTAGGTTTGTCATGTGTTGTACTTACATACATATACTTGTACTACTATATAAATTTTGTGTAATACTTTGTCAGCTATCTTTTCCTTCTGTGCTACAAATCACATGTGACGTGATCAAGCAAAATCCGTTGGAAGTCGGATATATTGATTTTGAGATATTGCCAAACAACAGAAGTATTTCCTTTTGTTTGACTCCTATTGTTTAATTCTGTAACTGCTCATATCTTTTGAACTGGTTGTCCAAATTCAATGGCGTTTCTGCAAATTGTAGCTTTGCTAATGCTGTTTACAATCCTATAAGAAACTGAAAATTGAATATGTCTGGCTTCAGACTGATTTTGCTTGATCACACCACATATGTGACACGCTCAAGGGAAATAAGTCGCATGTCGCTAATATTGATTTTGAGATATTGGCAAAGAAAGTGTTAAAATTATTTTGTTTTATATTGTTTTCAGTGATTGATAAATTGATGTAACTTTGCAAAGAAAAGTTGTATCAACAAGGGCTATCAACAAGCTCTAAACGTCCTCTTTAGAAATGTATGTAAAACTCATTTTCGACCAAGGTCGACATGTGACTCATTCCTCTTGATCATGTCCAATATGCTCATATCCACAAAATTCATATCCTGATTTTACAGGAAAGTATGACCATTCTGCTTATTAAATACCTGTTCATTATCAGCTGGTTTACTGAATGCTTCCTTCTTGATGTAGCCCTTCTTGATATCTGAAAAATCTGGCAGCACATAATCCCTCACTATGGTATTGTCTGCACCTTTCAATCTGCAAAGTAGAAAGTAAAATATTAGTTTTAAAATACAACAGCAAAAAACAATGTTTCCCCATCCCCACCATTTGATTTAGGGTCAGGTGACAGGAAAAAACCTTCTTATACGGCCGTATGGACCTTTCATGTAGGGTCGGTAGGTTGGGTGTTTTAATTTGTTGTTGTTTTTAGCAAAGGACTCTAAAAATCACCCAAATCTGTAAATAAATTGTGATTTTTTCCCCCTAGTTTCTCTTGCATATTTTTCAGTCAAAATAAATCTACTTTTTGCCCAAACAGCATACCCAAAACTAACATGCATACTGCAATTTCTGTCACTCTCAATCCACTTTTAGGTAAACAAATAGCTGATTTTCCATGAATTTAGCAAATTTAAAATGAATTTTAAAATCCCAAAACGGAAAATCTTGGGTCGGTTGGACCCGTAGAACAGGGTTTTTTTGGAGGGTTGCCATAGGGTTCCATTTAGGGTTAATGGTATTGGTTAGGGTTTAGGTTTAGGTTTAAGGTTTATGGGAAGGCTTAAGGGATCTAAAATGAGCGTTTATTGCGTTTCGACAGTATTTTTTGTGGGACATGAGAGCTCCTCAGACCTATCGAATTGCATTCTGAATACGAAGCATGTCTTTCTGATATCAAATAATTTTCATTTTTTGAAAATCACAATATAATACAAATTTTATGACAAATTATACAAATTTGATATTTTTCAAATTTTTGACCCCAGCCCTTAAGGTTTACAGTTCCGTTCAGTTTTATTTCATCAAATACCAACTAAACAAGTAATTACAATGATAATAAAAGCTTTCGCAAACATCAATAATATGGTGAAAATGATGTAAGGATGCCACTGAAATGCAGGGCATGTTATTGCGGCACCCTTTCAAAAGGTCATTATAAATAATAATGAATTAATCAAAGTATTTGACAAAATATTATTGTAAAATACTTTTTTGCCAAGGTTAAAAAATTGCCAACACCTAGATAACATTAAGTTGGAATATTTTGCGATAAGTATTTTCAAACATTTTATACCCTTTATATATGAAGAGCTTATTTCCAAACCGTGTTAAATCCACAACCCCATGTGTCGCATTTACTTGTGTGATACATTCACAATTACCTTGACAAGTTTGACATTAGCAACAATGAGTTGTACCTTCTACAAGCTATTATTTACCATAACAATGCTGCATTACTTGTTGCTTTGTAATGGTACATTCAACTGAAACTATAATACCTATAACATTGCAATATCGCACAGGGAAACCAGATACATGGGTTTGTGGACTTAACATGGTTTGGAAATAAGCTCATCATATATAAATCTCGACATTTAAATGTTTTCTAAATTTTATGAATGCTTACAAAAACATTTTGTATCAGAAGAAATCAGCACTTACTTAGCTGTTTCCATATCTTTGAAGAACTGATTGGACACATAACACACATTCTCTTTGACCTGGTTGATTACATATGTCTCATCCATGACATGTAGCTGTCGATATGATATGACTTCCTTCAAGTGATTCGTCAGAACTTTACCACCAATGTTGATCCTTCATGTAATATAAAATCAGACATATTATAAGCATTAGAGGACAATTTGCAATCACCTGTCAGGGCTGTACTCAGTGTACATGTATTACCGTACTGACGCGAGTATAGTCCCACCCCGTTTTTGGGTGAACATTTTTCAAATTTTTTTTTTTTTTTTTTTTTTTTTTTTTTTATTTTTTTTTTTTTTATATTTTTTTAAAATTATATTTTATTTTATAAAAAAAAAAAAAAAAAAATTGAATTTGAATGCATTTTGAAATCATTAATAGAGTATGACATGAATACAAATTATCAATTTTCATATTAAAAATACAAAACATCTTGAATTTTTTTTTTTTTAGGTCAACCATGATGATCCTAGCATTTAGGTCCAGCTCCTGGGACACTCCAAAGCGAAAAAATAAAATAACTTTTTTCAAAATTTGGGGTGGGACTTTACTCGAAGGTGGGACTATACTCGCGTCAGTACGGTACTTGTTTTGATACTAGCTATCGCTGGGATTTTCTGGTTCTTTTGTGCCCGGGAACCATATGTAATTTACTGGCGGATACCCGCCCATTCATATTTTGCAATATCAAAGTGAAGTAGAGTTGGGCGACTATTACTTTTTTGCTAGTCGGCTAGTTGGCAGCAAATAGTCACGACTACGACTATAGTCGCGACTATCTGTGGTCAAAATTGGACCGAAAAATCGGGTCACAGATTGGTGCAAATTCACGACAACAAGTCAACAACAACAATTTAATGATGATTTATGGACTTTATGATTACTTCTTGGTTAGTGTTACTATTGGTAAGACAATGTCTAATGTTTTTATCACATTTTCGCAGTTTATATGGTAGGATTTGGTTTTTTTTATTTTTGGTGCGGATATCTGCCGCTTTTAACATAATTTTTTTAACATAAAAATATAGTTGCAATAGTCGACTTTTGGTTTTCAATAGTCATAGTCGCAACTACCAGTAATAGTCGCAACTAACGACTATTGGCAACTTAGTCGCCCAAGCCTAAGTGGCGACTGATGTACTAAGTTCAGACTGTGATAATGCATAAAAATTGCCTTCTTATAGACATTAACAGGCTTTTAGTTGTTGATTTTGCTACCAATAATTCTTAAATTTATCCCATCAGGGATTTTTTACGATGGGTTATGCAGGCTTTTAACTGCTTGTCCGAAAGTGCCTTACCATACAACTTTTGAGATTGCCCATCCAAAAAAGTGGATGGGTCTCTGGCGAATACTTTGAGACTGGGGTACACAGAACCTTACTACGTAAGTTCATGCTGTGCAGAGTGTTTGTTGTTGAGTAAGGAGGGATATGCCTAATAGTCATCTTCATGATACAATCTACATCTACTTTGATTTTACAACCCTAAAGTTCGATGAAGTCCTATAAAAGAAAGTCCTTCCGTTAGAAGCCTAACTCCCTCCCCTCTAACGTAAGTGTCAAATATCGAAAATTACAACCCGTATTCATTAGGATGCATGGCCGTCGCTATGATAGATGGGGTTGTGGTGAGGGCAGCGTTCGAAATAGGGCCGGTCAGCGGGCCATTGGCCTGTAACTTTTTGGCCTGGCCGGTAACTTTTCTGACTGGCATCTAGTTGCCGGCCCGGCTGGCCGGTAACTTTTTGAGGCATATTTCGAACACTGGGTGAGGGGTTGCGACAATACTAGGATATTGATCTTTTTTTCTTTTTTTTTTCTTCGTACCTTTTTCGTAATCGGACTTTTTGACCCCGTCCCCCCTAATGAAAGGAATTTCATTTGCAGGACTTCATCAAACTTTTGGGTTGTTCCCTTACTGCAATTGAGATCTTTATATGGCTCTTACCTCCTAACACCATTTTTCACCTTCTTTGTCTTGTGATAGGGTACAATGTGAGTGAAGGAATACCCCGAGTCTACCACCATGCAACCCAATTCATCTGGGGTCTCTTGATGTTTCTTGAAAGCACTCAAGGAACAAGCTGAAAATAGAATTTGACAAAAAAATTCAGAACACTTGTTATCCTTGTAGCAAGTTGTGTATTAAATGTATTATATATTTATGATAGAACCTCTGTGGATAAGAATAGACTGTCCTCAAGCCCCTCATATAAACAACAAAAATCCACAACATTTGCCCGGGGGGGCACTCAACTAAAATGTTGGTAGAGGTGTGCGGCGCGGAGCGCCAAACTGTGGGAACTAAGAACTAATTTTGAGTCAAAATAGGGGCTTGATGAACTGAAATTCCAACATATTTGTGGGGCTCTGTGAACTAGTGAACTAAAATTGGCCAAATTATACCAAAAATGTAGGCTTTGGAGCTAAAATTTCCAAATTTTTCCAAATTTTAGGTAAAGAGCTACAATTGTCAGAGTTTGAGGCTCAATGAACTGGAGCATATTGCAAATGTGGGGCTTAAGGAACTGCCGGAGAGCCTGAAAAAGGGACCCTTGACCGCCGCACATACCCATACCACCTTTACATGTGAGTGCCCCCCCCCCCCGGAACATTTGTCATACTTGTATTGTATAATGTATCACACATTTTACAATAAAACAGTCAGTCCTCATCAGGGCCTAACAATTCTCTTAAACAAGAATCAGTATTTAATTCACCCCAAATCATATCTATTCAGTACATGGTAAGTTGCAAAACATGCAAATATGTTCATTAATATTCATAAACATGCAAATACCTTGGCACTTTGACTTAACTAAACATCACAAGAGGTAATCCCATTTGAAATACACCCTCCCTGTGTGGAAGATCAAGGTCATGTCTTCCACGGGGGGTATATGGATATCAACTGGAACAGCCCATTGTCTCTTACCATTTGTTCTGTGGATAGCTTTAAACTGATACTCTTCAAAGAGGATTTCGTTCATTGCTTCTTTTATGGATGAAAAGTTAAAGCATGGTTCCGTCATTATGATGGTGGTGTCTTCAAACGAGACGTTCATTGTGTCTTTGCCAAACAAGTAGTCCCATACCTGCCTCTGTACATCCCAGTTGATGAGGTAACCCTGTAGAATGTAATGCACACCAAATCATGGTTATATGAAATAATAATAATATTTTGAATGTGGTCCTGTGTCACAACCTGGGGTACCTTTGTGTTACATAGCAAAAAAATGAAATGGTTCAATCATTTTACCTACACATCTCATTTGAAGTGGTTCATCCTCCTGAGCATTTTGACACCTTTTTTATGGAAATCGGTTAAAAATGAGAGAGTGCGGGCAAAAGCAATCACAAAGTAGGGAGGATGTAACCCCACCTCTTCTTTGCACGCAAGGCTCAGAGAGGCTGAAATTTCAAGAATTTTTTCAAGCTGAACGAGGGCGCTGTGCACGCTCATATTTTACATGTGAGTTGTTGATGTACCAAAATTATTTTTAGAGACAATTCTATTTTTTTTTGTATCGCAAATCCGTACACAATAAGGGAGACTGGCTCTTAAGCAGCATTGTTGTTGTAAATAATGGCTTGTTGATGGTACATTGTACAACAACTCATTCTTGATAATGTCAAACTTGTCAAAGTAATTGTGATTGTATCACACAAGTAAATGCGAAACATGTGGTTGTGGAATGTGGACTTAACATGGTTTGGAGACAAGCTCTTCAAATAGAGCATAAAAAATCACTGCACATCTATAAAAGCTTTTCACATTAGATAAGTCTTTAAATCTTCACAAACTTTGAGACTTACTATTTTTTTTTTTTTTTTGCTAGAACTTTACCTTTTGAAATGGCAAGATGTAGTAGAGCCCGGAGAGATCTTTGCAGTCATCAATCTGACTGCCGATAAACTGTTTCCGCCTCTCACTTTTGGCCTTCATGATTGCGTTGGGAACCAATCTGTTGGCATGAAAAACAAAATTGATATTTAGTAAACTTTGAACAGTTGGTGTCATATTCACTTTACAGTACTGTATAGTGCTCAGTAAATTGTATGTTTTTGAAATTTGACTATTATAGGCATGTCCACTAAAAATTGAAGTACTTTTAAATTGATTCAGAACTGACCTATTGGCTGGGAATTGATGAAAGAAACATTTTGGCCGTTTAAATAATCTTAATCGGACGTTTCATTCCAGAGATCTGGCCTTTGAGTGTCACGGTTTTATATAGGGCTGCTAGAACGTGTTAAAAAGGTTATATTTCATCATGACATAAGTTTGGTAACATTAATCACTACCAATTTTGAGAAATTTGCTCCAACTCAAAGGTTATCTTTACTACATTGAGCAATATACTGTGTGTGCATAGAAGCCATGATGGATAGCATATGAAATGGACATAGTAGTTAGAAGTGCATAATTTCAGATGGGTTTCGGCAGGCTTAAACATTCTTTAATTTCTTAACATCCCGTACATTTTGTCTTCAAAAATAGTTCAATTTTATGAGTATGTAAGTTTGCTTGTCTGAATCAATCCAAATTCGGAGATAATTGCGTTTCAAGACCTGATGCACAGAATGGTGTCACTTCAACCTTGCAAGCACTGCATACCGTGGGACTTCATGTATTGATTTTTGTTTTGCATTGACAACACATGGGTGAATGTACACAACAGTAAATGGAAAACTGTTCTAGTACTACAATGTACATTTGTACATGTATCGACTTTAATTTGTTTCCCATTGTCATACTTGGATGCACACTGACCACAGAATGTTTTCTTTTTATTTGAATTAGTTGTTTGGAGGTTTTGTTTTGAAGGACCATTGACTATGACAGAATATCCAATTTAACAATTTTGAAGTCGGCTTTTCAAAAATCGCCCAATATTTAATGGATTTCGCGGGTGAGATTTTCAAAGTAGCCAAAATGTCGCGAAATCGCTGGAGCACTTTGTTTGTCGCGGGACGGAAGTCAAAAGTCGCCCAATTGAGCGACTAAAACTGGCAATATAGTTATGTATCATAGATTCCACTGATTGAAAGAGTTCAACTTCCTGTAACCATTAGGCTAACGGCTTTTGTTCCTATTGTACAATGTATAACATGACATTGCACTAAATCTAATCACCTCATCAAGTGGACAATACAAAAATATTGCCATGATCCCAGTGATGCCAACGCCGCGCCTTAGGCGCACAATTGGGCTACTTGGCGATCACTTGCCGCTACTCAAAAAAGCATGCCGCTACTTGTCTAAAATTGGGCTACTTTTGCCAGTCTCAGGCATGCGGCACTAATTTGATGTATTTTCCTTTCAATTTAGCCGATTTATAAAGGTTTTGAGTCTTTGAAGCTCCAAATTGAAATTACAATGGGTTTTGTGACCATTTATTGATCGGTCAGTAACTTCCCAGTAAGTACCGGAAGTTTCAAAGTCAAGTGCTTTTCCGCCCAATTGGGTGTTTTGCGTTCTAAATTCGTGTAAATCCGCCCAAATATCCGGTATTGGGCGCTTTTTTGGAAGCTTAAAAAAATTGGGCTACTTGAGAATCCTTTACCGCGGCCTGGCGAGTCAATGCGCCGCGCCTTGACGCTGAAAAGTTTTGGCAACACTGCATGATCCTTCCCTAGGGCCTATATGCAGACATATTTGATGCTATTATCTTTTATCACTATCTTATTAATAATAAAACATACTATCCACATAACAGATACATGGTTCCCATAAAAATGTACTAATTTTGTTAGATGAACAACTAAGTAAATAATAATAAATAAATAAACAAACAAAATAAATACTAAATACATAAATTATAATAATTATAAATAAAAACAGCCTATAGATACATAAACAATACACAATAAATACATTAAAATAACAGGAAGAAAGAGAAGAAATACACTTTAGCTTAAATAGTCCAGGCTAATATCAACAAGAACAAAAAACAAAGTATAATAATATAAATAATAATAATAAAAATATTAATAATAATATAATGATAACGATAGGCCTACCCGGTAAAATAGCAAAATAATAACACTTTTAATAATAATACTAGACGTAATACTGAATTAGAATCATCCGTGTAGGGGACCTACACGCACTGTTCAATAGGTAAAATCATTACAAAATTGCCATTCACCATCGATCGATTTTTATACGCGTGATCAGCTGGTGATAGCTCATACAGAACACGGTGCATACATTGGATACATTTTAAATAAAGATTAATTTCCTTATATTATTTCCTTCTAAAGATCCTAAACAATTATTATATTCATATGCAATCTTTTTACTGTCACGCTCAAAGAACGCTACAATAGCGTTTTAACATTGAGGGGATGAAATGTCCAGGGGATGAAAATGCGAGGGGATGAAATGTCCAGTTACCCTGTGTACATTAGCCCTAGAACTCTGGCCATAGTATCCGTTTTTACTTCCACTAGGGCCAGAGGCACTTACATTGAAAAATTTGTTGGAGATACTTGAAAGATCCAGTACAAAAAACCAATGCTTGATCGAATCAATACAAATACATGTATGTGTCAGGTCACTAATTAACTAGCCTTGATTTCAAGGCGTAAGTGCTTCTAAGATAGTGGTTTCTACACAGATACTACTCTGAGATCCATGGACTACCAGTGTTTTCATGGTTTTTATAATATTAAAAATAATATAGCCACAAGTCATCTATGGTCAACCACTATGTCTATGACCATATGTCCAGATATGTCAACTGTCACTCTTTCTTTCAGTTTGCACTTTCGGACAACAGCAAGAACACCTTGAAGGCCTGTCACTAAACAGCTGGAGGGGAGGGAGAACATATCACACCTATTAATCTTCAGCACTTAAAAAGAGATTAGGGCAATTAGCAAAGATAGCTAAAGATTATTGGCACACAACAAATATTATAGTATAACCAGCATGATCAGGGTCTTTGGACACTGGCTGGGTATACTGTACATGTACCAATGGATAGAATACTAAGTAATTTGGTATGTAGGCATATTCTAGTAGGCCTATTTTAAACATGTTTAGAACTGTGGCTTGGCGATGGAGTTTTTCATTTCATTTTCATTTCATTCGGCTGCGAAGCAGGCGACTACAAAGTTTCTCCATGTACTACGATCTGAAGCCAAAGTGGCAATGGCATCTGGCAGTAGAAAGTTGTCAAAATCCCCCAACAGTTTTTTGCACATAAGACAAGTAGGATGTTCTTTGCCTTCCAGGTCTTCTTTTACCATGTAATGGGGTGTAGAGAGCATATCTTCTGCATGGTTCATCTTCCTGCATCCTCAGGATATGTCCCAGGAATCGTAGTTGTCGTGATCTGACAGAGTTGATAAGAGGCACAGTGTTGGTGATGGCATAGACCCTTTCATTACTAACATGGTCGGTGCGCTTGATGTTCAGCATTATCCTGTAACATGATGTGGTCGCATGTCATAAGTTGGGTATGCAAAAAGGGTGGAGGGATTACACTTTTCTGAAAATTGCGATACAAATTTGATTAGCTTTCCGTAACCCCATATCCTACAGCAGTGGTTGATACCTCATTTTAAGCCTAATTTTATACTCTTTCAGTCTACTGAAGCATATAGAATACATTATTCAGTAAAAAAATCACATCAGTTGAAATGAAAAATGCCAGGGGTGGAGGAGCAGGCGGATGTGGAGCAGGCGGATGCGGGAGTGTGCAATAGGGCCTATGTGACAATTCACATACATGTCAGCATGTCAAAACTACTGGTTACTTTTTCAAATCTAGTGAGGGTATGATGTATTGACAGCTTTGAATGTTGAATTTGTACAACTAAAACAATTACTGACTCCTTAAGGTGGCACTACACCCCATGATAAATTTTGTGACTAATTTTGCATTTTTCTCAAAAAATAACTACACACTGGTAAAAAAAAGTTATATATATTATAGGGGCAAGGAATCCAATTACCTCACTGAAATTTCAGTGATTCAAGACAAGTGGTTCATTATATATGTTAAGAAATGAGCTACATTCTTGGGGTACCTCTTTTCTTATCATAAATAACATACCGCTTGTCTTGAGTCACTGAAATTCCAGTGCAGTAACTGGATTTCTTGTCCCTATAATATACATAACTTTTGTTACCAGTGTGGTGTTTTTTTTGAGAAAAATGCAAAAATAGTCACAAATGTATCAAGGGGTGTAGTACCACCTTAAAGAGTATTATGTTCCATTTTTTCATTTTTATTTTCATTTTTAATGAAATCCTAGTTGAATTTCAGTGTATTTAGCAACATGCTAATGTACATTTCTCTTGTTGATATTCATTTCCTCAATAATAGAATAACCGTCTCGCTATTTACTCGTAAAAAGGTCATTGACCTTCACAATGTAATTAACATACGTACAATTATTTCAAATAGTTCTTGTAAAGCATTGATGTATTGTGAACATATCCTACAAATCTGATGACATTCTTGCAAAAAATAAAAATTTAAGAGTCATTTTTGTAATTGAGGTCCGATTTGAGAAAAACGCATTTGAAAATTGAGATTTACATAGACACCTGTGTATTAATTAATAATTTAAAAGCATTATCTCAAAAATTAAGCATGTGTTAAGGTTAAAAATGGTGTTAATTATTAGAGGTTGTCAATATATACAACATATCAATAAATAAACTTTTTGTCATTTTTGACCATGTAATGGAAATTGTACCCAACTTATGACATGCGCCCATGTACCAAAAGCGTTGATCTTATTTTCCATATCAGTAGATATCACCCAGGACTCACAGCCATAGAGCAATACTGTAACACAAGTGGTGTTAAACAGCTTGACTTTTGTTGCAACAGTGATTGTTGGACTTCTCCACAGAGGCTCCAGTTTCCAAAATGCATACCAAGCAAGCGCCTTCTGTCGGGAGAGGTCACTGGTCACTGGTGCGATGGAGTGACCAGGGCCATAAACGAAACAAAAGGACAAGATATCATATCACAGACCTCAGGTCCGAAAGGACTTGAGCAAGTCTACTAATTAACATGATAAAACCCACTTGAGAACACACAATCGCCAGTCATTTCTAAAGATGCATTTATACTTGATCGCTTTTGCAGAAATCTGAATCGCACGCATGATCAGTGTACTAAATCGTCGTCGTATTTGCCTGCTGAGCATACGCATGAATATATTGACACCCTCTGTCGGTCAACGTTCTCTAGAATTGCGTACATAACTTGTGCAGTTAACGACAATGATTCAGTCTGATGATGAGCAACCCATGGGTATAAACTAGACTCGCTTGCCAGTCCTATATATGCCGTACTGTATATTGAGGACTGGCTTATGCCATTTTGGATGTCAATGGGAAATACACACTTAACGATTTGCGCCGGTTAGAAACTTTTTTATCAATGTATATAAAAGTGGTACATTGTGCCAACCTTATTGTGCTTGCTAATTTAAGACTCGGTTGAAACAAAATTAAGGATCAAATGCATTTTAGTGTCCAAAAAGGCCAAATTATCGTCAAAGTTCTGCGAAATCGGCACCCTTGCGAAGGGTTCAGAATTCAACCGGAACGAAAATATCCGATCTTTGCGATCAAAAACACAAAATTACAACTTTAAACATACTATTGGCAAAAGACATTATTACCAAACAATATAGAATAGAAAATTTGACATCATTTTCTCAAAATATTGAAGAAATTTGCTCACTAGACATCGAAAAAGTACGCAATCCAATTGCCGTTCAAACGCGTGGGAAACTGAAAGTGCATAATCCCCACTAGGTATAAACACAGCTACACAATGACTAATTTACATATAGGCAAAGACCGTGTTCATCATACTCGGCAGTGGGGTTTGACTCCCACCCTTTTTATTTTACCCCCACCCTTTTTATTGAGGCACCCTTTATACTGAAAATTCCTGACCCCCACGCTTTTTACTGAGGCACCCTTTATACTGAAAATTCTTGACCCCAACCACTTTTTGCTTTTTCCGCTATTTGTAAACTGACAAAGTCGCACGCAATTTGGTTCAAGTATCAAGTACGCTTGAATTCTGCACCTATTTACGCATGTGCGAGTCCGATGTTTTCTCTCCAATAAGTTAATTGATACATTACGTGAACAATGCAAATTATATGTGAAAAACTACTACTGCACTGTAAAATAAGCATTTTAATGAATAACTGTACTTTTATAGTGTTCAAATGTTGTTCTTGTCATGAAACTTGGCGTGCGCTGTGTTCAGCGACTATATCCTACTTCTTCCGTGCTGCTTCGCTCAATCAATTATGCATTTAATGACGTCACTCATATACGATCAATGTAAAGAAAAAGAACACGTCATAGAAAATCGGACATTTGCATATGACGTAGGTGTTTTGGCAGCGCTTCCGGGGGGAGGATATTGTGTACATTGCACTGGATTCACGTAAACAAGCGAGAGCCTGCATCAAATGGAATTTTATCTTGCGACATAGTGTGCAAGTTTTGGTGATTTTTCTTGGAACTATGATTATTTTATCATATCAGTCCACGCTTTTTACCCAAAAAGTTTAAACCCCCACGCTTTTACCAATTTTCAGAATTTCGAACCGGCACGCATTTAATATATAGGTATCCCAGGCAAACCTAACACATTTGCTAGTCAGCGAAATTCGCAGAGACCGGGGCCCAAACACAATGCATATTTACATGGAAATTTGAATTTTTTTCGAGAATAGGTCGGTGAAGGATACCTACATAAATATGTTTTTTATACTTCACTTGACCCAAATATATGATTTTTATGGTGATAATCAAGTCGCATGGAATTTTAGAGGATTTTGATAGCAGTTCCATTAAAAAAGCTGCTATCGCCATGAGATTAAGATCTAGAAACACCCCCGAAATGCCGTTTTGGGGAATTTTGCTAGCTGAATCTTTTTGATGAAAGTCAATCTTTGACAAGATATAACTTTGCTACGGAAAGTGCTATGAAAAAAAGGTTTTCAGTGTTGGCTTTGTTTACTCAAGGGCTTTAATTTGATATATAAAATGATGCAGTTTGATGTCAAATTTGATTTCACCTAGCATACCTACATTTAAGCGTGGACTGCCGAGTGTGTTCATGTACCGTTACTCAGCCAAACATGGCAGAGTAGGTCCCGGATGACGGTACATGTTCCTATCTCCTCAACGTTATACCTTTCCAACAAGGAGAGAGATACGAAAAGCGAACGTTTAGTGTACATGTACATCACTGATGTCAATCAGTGCCGAATTCGGCAACCTTCCTTTCACAAACCGGCATGCTCAGTGAGCTCCAATACTCATGCAATACAAAAGAATTTAGACACACTGATGCAAATCAAATGATACAGAATAAAAATTAAGCATAATCGTTACTAAATACCTCGGTCCACTTTCTGTTGAGACGCCGATTTTGGCATGATATGCCCCGTTATCTAAAATCACAGTACCCATTTTCATGTTTTCATGTTTTCGAAATCTGCACCAGAGAGTTGATATTCTTGAGAGGGCACTCTATTCACGTGGTTTCTTTTCCAACGCTAAAAGATCACGAATTTTGGTGGTTTGCAAATGAAAAGTGTCCGCACTATCGATTGATTACGTAACTGTTATGAATAATGTATTAGGTTTTCAATGCAATCGCCTCGACCCATCAATACATATTATCTGTATTTATCAAAGTACTTGGAATAGCAATCTGGTGAGTTCACTGAACTACGCCCTAATACTGATGGAGTTTTAATGGCGTTTAATGGCGCTAATCCTCTCCATACACAGATGAACAAATACAATAGGAGAAGGTCAACACATATGACCTCCTATATGACATGTTATATGAGATGTACAACAACCTGAATATCATAAAGATCAGTGTTCGTTTGTGCATATGAACTGCATATTTACAATACTAAATATTAGTCGTTATATATTATGCCAAATATTGGTATTATGACAACACGGTATATGCATTGTATATAATACAACTAATAGATCCTGCTATCATGGCGTCAGGTCATTGGTTCATCATATCCCGTATGTTTCTTAAAATTCATTCATATTTGAGACAAATTTCTGTGCCCATTTTATAGGCGTACAGGTGGATCCGGTTTTTTTGGTCATTTTCATTTCTTTTGATGAAAGAATTAAGGTTTTCCACTGCACGGAGGCCACTATGTGATACTAATTTAATGCTATTTGTAAATGAATGCGGATTCCCGGTTGTTGTTTTTCCACAGTGTGACAACTGTCCACCCATCCAGACAACATCATAACATAATAAAACGTCTGTATTTGTACGATGAGTAAATATTAAACTGAACTTTGCCTTGGAACATTGTGTAAGACGGTGTAAGATTTTGTGGGCGCCCTCAACATTATTATCCTCTTTGTATCCGTAAATGACATGGCATAGACTGTGTGAATTCTATGAAGACTACTTATACATAGGGTCATATCCATGGACACAAGTAACGATAATTGACAACACGATACGCGACTGTATTTAGGGCCTAACCACTAATAATTAATAATGCCGGGTAGGGCCTACTCCTGGGCGACTCGTGTGGGCAAGGACGCTTAGGACGGTGACCAAATGAGTCCCAAATTTCACCGGGGGTGGGGCACTCAAGTATGATAGTGTAGGCCTAAACGCATGACTTTTTAAACACCCCTAAAACGAGTTTTACCCTACCAGCAAATTTAGGATCAATAGGCCTAAGCTAACTTAATACACTAAAGGAAGTTTTGGATGAGAAAACGGACATTTTGATGAGAAACGGCCAAAATGGTGAGAATTTAAATTTTCTCATTCTTTTGGATGAGAAACTTCCTGGTGTGTGTGTCAATCATTATTGTCTTATTAAAACTGGTGAAAATTGGTAATCCCTGCTGAGCTCAAAATAAACATTATTATTTTGTCATCCAAAAGAAGAATGAGAAAATTAAATTCTCATCAGTGGCCGTTTCTCACCGATCGCATCATGTGTCCGCATGTGATCAGATCGATGTCATGTTGACGGCAAAATCCGGGACTTCGGTTGACCTGTGCTAGACTCCAGCACATGTTAATGACGCAAAGACAGTTGTGGTAACACCATGGTCGCAGACATGCAAAAAAGCTCAAAAACAGATAGTAATGAAACCAGTTTTTATTTTCCTTGCTCTAGCGAATTCAAAGAGAAGGTGTTTCTAGTGAATCCAACTAAGGGCAGCACCAAAGCAAACCTCAAACCACGTGATATGCAAATTTTCCATCGCATCGGAGAGCTCGTATGAACATAGTAAGTGGCGACGAGCTGTTATCAACGTGACGTAAATCACATGTGCAACCGGCACTGCTATATACCGGTAGTCTCATGCTGTACGTCATTATGTTAATATGAATATTAATGAGTAATATCAGGGCCACTTTCGGGACAGCCAGTGGCATATTAAACCACTCCCACACCATGATGCAGTACAGTATGGCGCGCGATGGCTGGGGTGTCTCCGAGTGGGTTTTTCTGGCTGGGTATTTTGGTTAGAAATAAAATAATAGTTCTAAGGTAATTGGTAGAGACAATTCGAAGAGTTGACACGACATTTTTCTCCATCGCTGCTCGCTCGCACTATGAGCAGTTGGCATGAACTGCCCATGCAATGGTATCAATAGGTCTATCGGGTATCACACACCTATACAGTTAGTCCGAGGTGCTCTGACGATAACACTCCGATCGCCAGGCAATCTACGTTTATTTATGTTGTAGTAGGCCAGTGGGACAACGAAAACGCCGAGGCTACGTGAACGAGCTACTATACAGTAGGCTACGCTACGTAAAACCCTGGTAAAACCCAGTAAATGTGATCGGGAGGGGCCCAGAAATATTCTTGACATTATCTTATTAATTTAGGTCAACTGACATGTTTGGTGATAGGGCTGTAAGTAAAATTTTGGGGAAACAACAATAAAATTGCAATGTGGCTCAAAATTTTTCTATCACTGCAACGAATGCAAGAGAAGACCAATAGCCTAAGGGACGCACCATAAGATATAAAGGGGGGGCTTGATAGTTTTATGGAAAAATTGTCTCGCCATCTGAGCAATTCAGAGCAAAGAAAAGATTTCATGTCAAGAAAAAAAAAAAAATCACAGTTTAATTAAGGAAAATTGACGGCCTATTTGATTAGTTTGGCTTAAAATTGCAATAATTTTCTCGCGCTTTGCGCGAATTGGTCGGATGTCCAGTTTAGACCTAATCCACGCATCCACGGGAGTCAGGCTGCACTGGTGTCATTTAACCTAAAGATACTTTAGTAATGCTTTTTACGTCACGTGAGAATTTAGGTGCTAGGGCCTATATAAAACGTTAAAATGATAAAAATATAGACTTAGGCGGCCTATATCATAAACAACATTATAAAGTTGTTTAACCAATCCAACACAAATTGCTGAAAATAGAGAACTTAACGATGATAACAAAAATTGAGTCTCATGTTAATGAAAAATTGCTTCACCGAGGTGTTAAAAACCCAAAATTGCTTCACCGAGGTGTTAAAATAATGCTTTACCGAGGTGCTAAACAAATCGACCCTACCCAGTCGACAGTCCCCATTGGTATCTATTGGTGCGTCCCTAACTGTCGTGTAACTTGTATTTCGCGTAGACGTTCAAGGCCATGTCAGTATGTGGGTGTTGCCACATTGAAGTAGTTAAAATAAATGAAACTAGTTTTCCTCTTCGAAATCGAATTGCTATTTTCAGTACCCGGTCATTTTTCTACGCCATGTTATATAGGCTATCATAATCACTCATTCTATAAAGCTGCCTACCTACCACAAGATTAAACAAACAAATATTTTATATAATATGCCTAATAATAAGAGCTCACAGACTCACTGGTAGTCTTGGGTTGTTTGTGAAGAAGACATTGCTAGGCAGAATAAAAAAGACCCCATATGATGTCGACTGTCTCATGATAATAGTTCATAAATATTGTTTATAAAGAAGCCCCCCTCACTATATTTAAAGATAAAGAAATACCCTTTTATTTTATTGATAATAAAATGTCAAACTCTCCGGTAGTCTCATGTCTAAATGAATCCCTCTATGCACACAGATATAGGCCTATCACGGACATGATAGAAAGACCCCCTATATCGACCGGTAGTCTCATGTTAATGAAAAAAATATACTCATGGACACAGTGCAGTGATAGAAGACCCCCTATATCGACCGGTAGTCTCGTGTCTATGAAATAAATATCACGGATATGATAGGAAGACCCCTATGTCGACCGGTAGTCTCATGTTAATGAAATCAATATCACGGACATGATAGAAAGGCCCCCTATATCGACCGGTAGTCTCATGTTAATGAAAAAATATACTAATGGACATGATAGAAGACCCCTATATCGCCCGGTAGTCTCATGTTAATGAAAAAAATATACTCATGGACATGATGGAAGACCCCCTATATCGATCGGTAGTCTCATGTTAATGAAAAATATACTCATGGACATGATAAGGAAGACCCCTATATCGACCGGTAGTCTCATGTTAATGAAAAAATATACTCATGGACATGATAAAAGACCCCCTATATTGCCCGGTAGTCTCATGTTAATGAAAAAAATATACTCATGGACATGATAGAAGACCCCCTATGTCGACCGGTAGTCTCATGTCGTAATGAAAAGATGTACTCACGGACATGATAGAAGACCCCTATATCGCCCGGTAGTCTCATGTTAATGAAAAAAAAATACTCACGGACATGATAGAGAGCCCCCTATATCGACCGGTAGTCTCATGTCAATGAAAAATATACTCACGGACATGATAGAAGACCCCTATATCGCCCGGTAGTCTCATGTTAATGAAAAACTATACTCATGGACATGATAGAAGACCCCTATATCGACCGGTAGTCTCATGTCTATGAAATAAATATCACGGATATGATAGGCCTAAGACCCCTATGTCGACCGGTAGTCTCATGTTAATGAAAACAATATCACGGACATGATAGAAAGCCCCCATATATCGACCGGTAGTTTCATGTTAAGGGCGTGTGAAGGGGGGTCAAAATAGTTTTGAACCTAATATGGGGGGGGGGGGTCGAAAAAGTTTTAGGTCCATTAAGAGGGGGGGTCAAAAAGTTTTGGGTTCACGAAAAGGGGGGGGGGGTTACAAAAATTTTCGACATGACAAAAAAATATTTTCCAGCCCCCCACCAAAGTATTTATGAACACTCCCTAATGAAAATAATATAACGGACATGATGGGAAGACCCCTATATCGACCGGTAGTCTCATGTTAATGAAAAATATACTCATGGACATGATAGAAGACCCCTATATCGCTCGGTAGTCTCATGTTAATGTAAAAAAATACTCACGGACATGATAGAGAGCCCCCTATATCGATCGGTAGTCTCATGTTAATGAAAAAATATACTCATGGACATGATAAGGAAGACCCCCTATATGGACCGGTAGTCTCATGTTAATGAAAAATATACTCATGGACATGATAAAAGACCCCCTATATCGCCCGGTAGTCTCATGTTAATGAAAAACTATACTCATGGACATGATAGAAGACCCCCTATATCGACCGGTAGTCTCATGTCTATGAAATAAATATCACGGATATGATAGGCCTAAGACCCCCTATGTCGACCGGTAGTCTCATGTTAATGAAAACAATATCACGGACATGATAGAAAGCCCCCATATATCGACCGGTAGTTTCATGTTAAGGGCGTGTGAAGGGGGGGGGGGGGTCAAAATAGTTTTGAACCTAATATGAGGGGGGGGGGGGCGAAAAAGTTTTAGGTCCATTAAGAGGGGGGGGTCAAAAAGTTTTGGGTTCACGAAAAGGGGGGGGGGTTACAAAAATTTTCGACATGAAAAAAAAATTTCCAGCCCCCCCACCAAAGTATTTATGAACACTCCCTAATGAAAATAATATAACGGACATGATGGGAAGACCCCCTATATCGACCGGTAGTCTCATGTTAATGAAAAAATATACTAATGGACATGATAGAAGACCCCCTATATCGCTCGGTAGTCTCATGTTAATGTAAAAAAATACTCACGGACATGATAGAGAGCCCCCTATATCGACCGATAGTCTCATGTTGATGAAAATAATGATATGACGGACATGATAGGAAGACCCCGATATCGATCGGTAGTCTCATGTTAATGAAAAATATACTCATGGACATGATAAGGAAGACCCCCTATATCGACCGGTAGTCTCATGTTAATGAAAAATATACTCATGGACATGATAAAAGACCCCCTATATCGCCCGGTAGTCTCATGTTAATGAAAAAATATACTCATGGACATGATAGAAGACCCCCTATATCGACCGGTAGTCTCATGTCTATGAAATAAATATCACGGATATGATAGGAAGACCCCCTATGTCGACCGGTAGTCTCATGTTAATGAAATCAATATCACGGACATGATAGAAAGGCCCCTATATCGACAGGTAGTCTCATGTTAATGAAAAAATATACTAATGGACATGATAGAAGACCCCCTATATCGCCCGGTAGTCTCATGTTAATGAAAAAAATATACTCATGGACACGATAGAAGACCCCCTATATCGATCGGTAGTCTCATGTTAATGAAAAAATATACTCATGGACATGATAGAAGACCCCTATGTCGACCGGTAGTCTCATGTTAATGAAAAAATATATTCATGGACATGATAGAAGACCCCCTATATCGCCCGGTAGTCTCATGTTAATGAAAAAATATACTCATGGACATGATAGAAGACCCCCTATATCGCCCGGTAGTCTCATGTTAATGTAAAAATATACTCATGGACATGATAGAAGACCCCTATATCGCCCGGTAGTCTCATGTTAATGTAAAAATATACTCATGGACATGATAGAAGACCCCCTATATCGACCGGTAGTTTCATGTCTATGAAATAAATATCACGGACATGATAGGAAGACCCACTATGTCGACCGGTAGTTTCATGTTAATGAAAAAAAATATCACAGATATGATATAGGAAGACCCCTTATATCGCCCGGTAGTCTCATGTCAAGATGAAATAAATATCACGGACATGATAGGAAGACCCCCTACGTCGACCTGTAGTCTCATGTTAATGAAAATAATATCACGAACATGATAGAAAGCCCCCTATATCGACCGGTAAGTTCATATTAATGAAAAAATGTACTGAAGGACATCATGGAAGACCCCCTATATCGCCCGGTAGTCTCATGTTAATGAAATAAATATCACGGACATGATAGGAAGACCCCCTTTATCGCCCGGTAGTCTCATGTTAATGAAAACATTATCACGAACATTATAGAAAGCCCCCTATATCGACCGGTAGTTTCATGTTAATAAAATAAATATCACGGACATGATAGGAAGGCCCCCTATATCGGCCGGTAGTCTCATGTTAATGACTCATGGACATGATAGAGAACCCCTATATATATCGACCGTTAGTCTCATGTCAATGAAAAATATCACGGACATGGTAGGAAAACCCACTATGTCGACCGGTAGTCTCATGTTAATGAAAACAATATCACGAACATGATAGAAAGCCCCCTATATCGCCCGGTAGTTTCATGTTAATGAAAGAAAATACTCACGGATATGATAGAAGACCCGTATATCGACCGGTAGTCTCATGTCAATGAAAAAATATCACGGACATCGTAGGAAAACCCACTATGTCGACCGGTAGTCTCATCTTAATGAAAACAATATCACGAACATGATAGAAAGCCCCCCTATATCAACCGGTAGTTTCATGTTAATGAAAGAAAATACTCACGGATATGATAGAAGACCCCTATATCGCCCGATAGTCTCATGTCAATGAAACAAAATATCACGAACATGATAGGAAGACCCACTATGTCGACCGGTAGTCTCATGTTAATGAAAACAATATCACGAACATGATACAAATCCCCCTATATCGACCGGTAGTTTCGTGTTAATGAAAAAAATATCACGGACATGACCCCCTATATCGCCCGTCTCATGTTAATGAAAACATTATCACGAACATGATAGAAAGCCCCCCCCTATATCGACGGGTAGTCTCATGTTAATAAAAATAATATAACGGAAATGATAGGAAGACCCCCTATGTCGACCGGTAGTCTCATGTTAATGAAAAAATATCACGGATATGATAGGAAAAACCCCTATATCGCCCGGTAGTCTCATGTTAATGAAAAAAAAACTCATGGACACGATAGAAGACCCCCTATATCGATCGGTAGTCTCATGTTAATGAAAAATATACTCATGGACATGATAGAAGACCCCCTATGTCGACCGGTAGTCTCATGTTAATGAAAAAATATATTCATGGACATGATAGAAGACCCCCTATATCGCCCGGTAGTCTCATGTTAATGAAAAAATATACTCATGGACATGATAGAAGACTCCCTATCTCGACCGGTAGTCTCATGTTAATGTAAAAATATACTCATGGACATGATAGAAGGCCCCCTATATCGCCCGGTAGTCTCATGTTAATGTAAAAATATACTCATGGACATGATAGAAGACCCCCTATATCGACCGGTAGTTTCATGTCTATGAAATAAATATCACGGACATGATAGGAAGACCCACTATGTCGACCGGTAGTTTCATGTTAAAAAAAAAAAAAATATCACAGATATGATATAAAAACCCCCTATATCGCCCGGTAGTCTCATGTCAAGATGAAATAAATATCACGGACATGATAGGAAGACCCCCTACGTCGACCTGTAGTCTCATGTTAATGAAAATAATATCACGAACATGATAGAAAGCCCCCTATATCGACCGGTAGTTTCATATTAATGAAAAAATGTACTGAAGGACATCATGGAAGACCCCCTATATCGCCCGGTAGTCTCATGTTAATGAAATAAATATCACGGACATGATAGGAAGACCCCCTTTATCGCCCGGTAGTCTCATGTTAATGAAAACATTATCACGAACATTATAGAAAGCCCCTATATCGACCGGTAGTTTCATGTTAATAAAATAAATATCACGGACATGATAGGAAGGCCCCCTATATCGGCCGGTAGTCTCATGTTAATGACTCATGGACATGATAGAGAAACCCCTATATATATCGACCGTTAGTCTCATGTCAATGAAAAAATATCACGGACATGGTAGGAAAACCCACTATGTCGACCGGTAGTCTCATGTTAATGAAAACAATATCACGAACATGATAGAAAGCCCCCTATATCGCCCGGTAGTTTCATGTTAATGAAAGAAAATACTCACGGATATGATAGAAGACCCGTATATCGACCGGTAGTCTCATGTCAATGAAAAAATATCACGGACATCGTAGGAAAACCCACTATGTCGACCGGTAGTCTCATCTTAATGAAAACAATATCACGAACATGATAGAAAGCCCCCCTATATCAACCGGTAGTTTCATGTTAATGAAAGAAAATACTCACGGATATGATAGAAGACCCCTATATCGCCCGATAGTCTCATGTCAATGAAACAAAATATCACGAACATGATAGGAAGACCCACTATGTCGACCGGTAGTCTCATGTTAATGAAAACAATATCACGAACATGATACAAAGCCCCCTATATCGACCGGTAGTTTCGTGTTAATGAAAAAATATCACGGACATGACCCCTATATCGCCCGTCTCATGTTAATGAAAACATTATCACGAACATGATGAAAGCCCCCCCTATATCGACGGGTAGTCTCATGTTAATAAAAATAATATAACGGAAATGATAGGAAGACCCCTATGTCGACCGGTAGTCTCATGTTAATGAAAAAATAAACTCACGGACATGATAGAAGACCCCTATATCGCCCGGTAGTCTCATGTCAATAAAATAAATATCACAGACATGATAGGAAGACCCCTATATCGACCGGTAGTCTCATGTCAATGAAATAAATATCACGGACATGATAGGAAGACCCACTATGTCCACTTATGTCGACCGGTAGTTTCATGTTAATGAAAAAAATATCACGGATATGATATAGGAAGACCCCTATATCGCCCGGTAGTCTCATGTCAATGAAATAAATATCACGGACATGATAGGAAGACCCCCTATGTCGACCGGTAGTCTCATGTTAATGAAAATAATATCACGAACATGATAGAAAGCCCCTATATCGACCGGTAGTTTCATGTTAATGAAAAAAATGTACTCACGGACATCATGGAAGAACCCTATATCGCCCGGTAGTCTCATGTTAATGAAAACATTATCACGAACACGATAGAAAGCCCCCCCATATCGACGGGTAGTCTCATGTTAATGAAAATAATATCATGAACATGATAGAAAGCCCCCTATATCGCCCGGTAGTCTCATGTTAATGAAAACATTATCACGAACACGATAGAAAGCCCCCCCCCCCCGCCCCTATATCGACGGGTAGTCTCATGTTAATAAAAATAATATAACGGACATGATAGGTAGACCCCCTATATCGCCCGGTAGTCTCATGTCAATGAAATAAATATGACGGACATGATAGGAATACCCACAATGTCGACCGGTAGTCTCATGTTAATGAAAACAATATCACGACAAACATGATAGAAAGCCCCCTATATCGACCGGTAGTTTCATGTTAATGAAAAAAATATCACGGATATGATACAAAGACCCCCTATATCGCCCGGTAGTCTCATGTCAATGAAATAAATATCACGGACATGATAGGAAGACCCCCTATATCGCCCGTCTCATGTTAATGAAAACATTATCACGAACATGATAGAAAGCTCCCCCCCCTATATCGACGGGTAGTCTCATGTTAATAAAAATAATATAACGGACATGATACTGATAGGTAGACCCCTATATCGCCCGGTAGTTTCATGTTAATGAAAAAAATATCACGGATATGATATAGGAAGACCCCTATATCGCCCGGTAGCCTAATGTTAATGAAAATAATATCACGAACATGATAGAAAGCCCCCTATATCGCCCGGTAGTCTCATGTTAATGAAATAAATATCACGGACATGATAGGAAGACCCCCCTATATCGTCCTAGTCTCATGTTAATGAAAACATTATCACGAACATGATAGAAAGCCCCCCTATATCGACGGGTAGTCTCATGTTAATAAAAATAATATAACGGAAATGATAGGAAGACCCCCTATGTCGACCGGTAGTCTCATGTTAATGAAAAAAATATCACGGATATGATAGGAAAAACCCCTATATCGCCCGGTAGTCTCATGTCAATAAAATAAATATCACAGACATGATAGGAAGACCCCCTATATCGACCGGTAGTCTCATGTCAATGAAATAAATATCACGGACATGATAGGAAGACCCACTATGTCCACTTATGTCGACCGGTAGTTTCATGTTAATGAAAAAAATATCACGGATATGATATAGGAAGACCCCTATATCGCCCGGTAGTCTCATGTCAATGAAATAAATATCACGGACATGATAGGAAGACCCCCTATGTCGACCGGTAGTCTCATCCCAGCAAACACAAAACGTTTCTACATCATTCGCAAAAGGTTATAAAAGGTTGTCAGAAAACGTTTAAATGTCGGGTTATATAAAGGGTATATTAAGAGTATAAAACGTTTTCATAACCTTAAAAAACATTTTTGATAATCTACTGCTCAGCAAACAAAAATGTTTTACAGAAAACGTTTAAATGTCGGTTATATAAAGGGTATAAAAACGTTTTAATAACATTCCAAAAACATTCTTGAAAACTTGATACAAAACATTCTAAACAGACTGTTATTTTGGGGTTGAAAAAATATTTTGCGAAAAATGTTTGCCCAAAATATTTTCAATAACGTTTTAGAAACGTTTTCATGACCTTTATATAACCCGACATTTAAATGTTATTAAAAGGTTTTGAAAAGAACATTTTAAGAACATTTCTGTGTTTGCTGGGTTCAAATATTTTAACATAATGTTATTTAAGTATTGACACAATATTTGGCAAAAATGTTTGCAAAAATAGTTTACAATAACATTTTTTGAACACATTTAAAAATATTGTTGTAGTGTGTTTTCATACAAAACGTTTTAAAACGTTATCACGACCTTTATATAACCCGACATTTTAATGTTATTAAAACGTTTTTACCTAAACCAAAAGCCAAAATATAACTTATTTAAAACGTTTTTAAAACGTTTTTGTGTTTGCTGGATGTTAATGAAAATAATATCACGAACATGATAGAAAGCCCCTATATCGACCGGTAGTTTCATGTTAATAAAAAAATTTACTCACGGACATCATGGAAGACCCCCTATATCGCCCGGTAGTCTCATGTTAATGAAAATAATATCACGAACATGATAGAAAGCCCCTATATCGACCGGGGGTCATTCTATCATAGCTATGATATACCTTTGGGCTTCTTTAGAAACAATATGCATGAATTTTATCATGAGACAGCTGGTATCATATGGGGTCTTTTTACCCTACCGAGCAAAAATAATGTCTTCTATACAAACGACATCAAACTACCGGAGAGATTTGGACCTCTTATTTTCATTAACATGAGATAACCGGTCGATATAGGGGGTCTTTTTACCCTGCCTAGCAGAGATAGGGGGGCATATTGTCTTATTTAATATTGATATTTCTTTATTTGAATTACTTGCAAAATACAAAAGTAACAAAATAACAGTAAATTTACTCACACTTTACATTTCATAAACATGACAAAAGCAAGTAATTTAGGATGAGTGAATGGGCTAAACGGCCAAACACACTCATCCTGCACATGAATAAATAGTTTTGACTTGAACATAAAATATGAAAAATTGCATTTTGTAAAATAAAACAATAATCTTGAAACAAATATAGGCCTATACATAAAATACAGGTATTTGAAAATACATAAGCCAAGGCATGTATCACATGATCATTCCAGCACTAGCCTAGAATTATCCAAAATACTTCTTTGAACCAGAGAACTAAAAGAAGCAGGCCCAATGATTATTTTTATTTCCAAGACTAATCTTTGACACTTGTAAATATCCTCAATTTAAGATCTACAAGCCTCTCAGAATATGAAGGGCGTTCAGGAGAACAAAGTGCGAGTGATTTTGCGGAGTGATTTTCCTCTGGATTTTTTCAAACCTATGTGTTTTATCAGCCTTTATTCAGGAATGCAAAATACAAAATATAAGCAATGCAAGAATACAAGGAGGAACAAAAACCCAGGACAAAATCTGGACAAGATGCCCAAATTAATGCAGGGTGACATATTATACATTAGCAAAAATACACAAGAATATATACAAACAAGCAGAACACCCCAGGAATACCAAGCAGGACTGAAAGAACCCAACAAAATGGCAGGGCGGCGGATGCGATCACAAACTGATGTGGGGCTGATCTTCGGAGCCCCAGGCCGGCTCCTGCCTAGCATTCCAGATCGTGTAACTAGACAGGAGGGCCATTTTGCTGAGTTCTTTTATGAATTTCTTGGACGGTTTGGCTCTGCCTACAAAAGAAAATATCTCGACAAGGCGTCCAACATTTTCCTGGGTAATGAGCCCACGTGATCCGACTTCAAAACATGTCAAATCACAAGTAAACCCATTATCTGAATTATTATATGATTCCTTTAAAATGGAGACCAGACACAAGCACAATTAACAGTATGCGACAACATGAGAGATTTGTAAAGATAAAGTCAAGCATCAGAAGTCATATTTCTGGTACATCTAATTATGAAACCAGAGCTTAAAATTTTTATTAGCAACATTACCGATATGGGAGTCAAAAGAAAGATCCTTACTGAAAGTAACCATGGTAACCCCAAGCAACTTGAATTCATCAACTTCTTTAAGCTCATCACTTCCCATAATATAAGAACTACAGAATTTAGGAGACTTATAGATCTAGTCATGTGCATGGTGGAACACTTTGAAAGGTTCAAAGGAAATTTATTACAAACTGACCACTGGAAAATATTTTCAATGTCCTACTGAAGAATCTTATGTTCTAAATCACCATAGATAGGAGGGACAATTGAATTTGAATTATCATCAGCAAATTGGAAAGAAGAAGAAGAAACCACATCAATTAAAGGAATAAATAGAAACCCCCTATATCGACCGATAGTTTCATGTGAATGAAAAAAATATCAAGGATATGATAAGAAGACCCCCTATGTCGACTGGTAGTCTCATGTTGATGAAAACAATATCACGGACATGGTAGAAACCCCCCTATATCGATCGGTAGTTTCATGTTAATGAAAAAAATATCACCGATATGATAGGAAGACCCCCGGGGGGTCACTCCCATTGTGGCCTGTACACCATCCGCGATAATCAACTTTTGAAAAGCACCCTAAACAAGGATAATAACCCTTGGCTAAAACGATACCCTAAACAGGGATTTTATTCCTTACATCAAATTTAATACCCTAAATTTCATTTCCGCGTAGGCCTATTAGCAATTGCAAGTTTGCTACCCTTTTTTTCCAATTTTTCATGTTTTTGACACCCTAAACACGATACGCGCGTATCGTGCCTACCCACGATAAACTACCCTTTTACGCGTTTTCATTATCGCGGATGGTGTACAGGCCACAATGGGAGTGACCCCCAGGGAAGACCCCTATATCGCCCGGTAGTCTCATGTCAATGAAATAAATATCACGGATAGGAAGACCCACTATGTCGACCGGTAGTCTCATGTTAATGAAAACTATTTCACGAACATGATAGAAAGCCCCCATATATCACCCGGTAGTCTCATGTTAATAAAAAAAAAAATACTCACGGACGTGATAGAAAGACCCCCTATATTGCCCGGTAGTGAAATAAATATCACGGACATGATAGGAAGACCCACTATGTCGATATGCCTATAGGGGGTCTTTCTATCATGTCCGTGATATTTTTTCATTGACATGAGACTACCGGGCGATATAGGGGGTCTTTCTATCATGTCCGTGATATTTTTTTTTCATTAACATGAGACTACCATGTGACATAGGGGTCTTTCTATCATGTTCTTGAGTATTTTTATTTTTCATTAACATGAGACTACCGGGCGATATAGGGGGGGGTCTTTATATCATGTCCGTGATATTTTTTCATTGACCTATGACTACCGGGCGATATAGGGGGTCTTTCTATCATGTCCGTGATATTTTTTTTTCATTAACATGAGACTACCGGGCCATATAAGGGGTCTTTCTCATGTCCGTGATATTATTTTCATTAACATGAGACTACCGGGCGATATAGGGGGTCTTTCTATCATGTCCGTGATATTTTTTTCATTGACATGAGACTACCGGGCAATATAGAGGGTCTTTCTATCATGTCCGTGATATTTTTGTTATTAACATGAGACTACCGGGCGATATATAGGGGTCTTTCTATAATGTCCACGATATTTGTTTTCATTGTCATGAGACTACCGGGCGATATAGGGGATCTTTCTATAATGTCCGTGATATTTAACATGAGACTACCGCGCGATATAGGGGGTCTTTCTATAGTGTCCGTGATATTTTTTTTCATTCAACATGAGACTACCGGGCGATATAGGGGGTCTTTCTATCATGTCCGTGATATTTTTTGTTCATTAACATGAGACTACCGGGCGATATAAGGGGTCTTTCTCATGTCCGTGATATTATTTTCATTAACATGAGACTACCGGGCGATATAGGGGGGTCTTTCTATCATGTCCGTGATATTTTTTTCATTGACATGAGACTACCGGGCAATATAGAGGGTCTTTCTATCATGTCCGTGATATTTTTGTCATTAACATGAGACTACCGGGCGATATATAGGGGTCTTTCTATAATGTCCACGATATTTGTTTTCATTGTCATGAGACTACCGGGCGATATAGGGGATCTTTCTATAATGTCCGTGATATTTAACATGAGACTACCGCGCGATATAGGGGTCTTTCTATAGTGTCCGTGATATTTTTTTTCATTAACATGAGACTACCGGGCGATATAGGGGTCTTTCTATCATGTCCGTGATATTTGTTTTCATTAACATGAGACTACCGGGCGATATAGGGGGTCTTTCTATCATGTCCGTGATATATTTTTTCATTAACATGAGACTACCGGGCGATATAGGGGGTATTTCTATAATGTCCGTGATATATTTTTCATTAACATGAGACTACCGGGCGATATATGGGGTCTTTCTATCATGTCCGTGATATTTTTTTCATTAACATGAGACTACCGGGCCATATAGGGGTCTTTCTATCATGTCCGTGATATTTTTTTTCATTTAACATGAGACTACCGGGCCATATAGGGGGTCTTTCTTTCATGTCCGTGATATTTTTTTTCATTTTCATGAGACTACCGGGCGATATAGGGGGTCTTTCTATAATGTCCGTGATATATTTTGCCATTAACATGAGACTACCTGGCGAGGGGTCTTTCTATAATGTCCATGATATTTGTTTTCATTAACATGAGACTACCGGGCGATATAGGGGTCTTTCTATCATGTCCGTGATAGTTTTTTCATTAACATAAGACAACCGGGCGATATAGGGGGTCTTTCTATTTAATTTGATTTGTTCGGGTGGTTTTTTTTTGACAACCCTGGATAACCCAAGAAAGCCTCTATTGAAGCTTATTTCCATTGGGGTCCATTTGAACACCGGGACGGGTTGGGAACAGTCAGGGGTTAACACCCTACTCTTTTCGAAACTGGCTGCGAGATACATGGACAGGTATGGCTCTCTGTACACGGGACCGACGGCTTAACGTCCCCTCCGAAGGACGGAGTACTTTCATGATTCATTTACCCAATTCTAAATGAACCATGGGGAGAGTGAAAGTCTGAATTTAATCTACAGAAGTTGCCAATTAATTTCAGACTTTTTTTTCCAAGTCAATATCCCAGCAAATCGCCACCGCCGGGAATCGAACCCGGGACCTCATGCACTAAAGGCAAGTACCCTAACCATTGCGCCACGCTCTCCCTACCTAACCATTGCACCACGCTCTCCCTACATCTATCATGTCCGTGATATATTTTTTCATTAACATAAGACTGGCGGGCGATATAGGGGGTCTTTCGATAATGTCCGTGATATTTGTTTTCATTAACATGAGACTAGCGGGCGATATAGGGAGTCTTTCTATCATATCCGTGATATATTTTTTTTCATTGTCATGAGACTACCGGACGATATAGGGGGTCTTTCGATAATGTCCGTGATATTTAACATGAGACAACCGGGCGATATAGGGGGTCTTTCTATAATGTCCGTGATATTTAACATGAGACTACCGGGCGTTATAAGGGGTCTTTCTATCATGTCAGTGATATTTTTTCATTAACATGAGACTACCGGGCGATATAGGGGTCTTTCTATAATGTCCGTGATATTTGTTTTCATTAACATGAGACTACCGGGCGATATAGGGAGTCTTTTATAATGTCCGTGATATTTGTTTTCATTAACATGAGACTAGCGGGCGATATAGGGGGTCTTTCTATCATGTCCTACTGATAGTTGTTTCATTAACATGAGACAACCGGGCGATATAGGGGTCTTTCTATCATGTCCGTGCCATATATTTTTCATTGTCATGAGACTACCCAGCGATATAGGGGGTCTTTCTATCATGTCCGTGATATATTTTTCATTAACAAGAGACTACCGGGCGATATAGGGGGTCCTTCTATAATGTCCGTGATATTTTTTTTTCATTAACATGAGACTACCGGGCGATATAGGGAGTCTTTTTATAATGTCCGTGATATTTGTTTTCATTAACATGAGACTAGCGGGCGATATAGGGGGTCTTTCTATCATGTCCTACTGATAGTTGTTTCATTAACATGAGACAACCGGGCGATATAGGGGGTCTTTCTATCATGTCCGTGCCATATATTTTTTCATTGTCATGAGACTACCCAGCGATATAGGGGGTCTTTCTATCATGTCCGTGATATATTTTTTCATTAACAAGAGACTACCGGGCGATATAGGGGTCCTTCTATAATGTCCGTGATATTTTTTTTCATTAACATGAGACTACCGGGCGACATAGGTGGTCTTTCTATCATGTCCGTGATATTTGTTTTCATTAACATGAGACTACCGGGCGATATAGGGGTCTTCTATCATGTCCGTGATATATTTTTTCATTAACATGAGACTACCGTGCGATATAGGGGGTCTTTCTATAATGTCCGTGATGTATTTTTTCATAAACATGAGACTATGGGGCGATATAGGGAGTCTTTCTATAATGTCCGTGATATTTGTTTTCATTAACATGAGACTACCGGGCGATATAGGGGTCTTTCTATCATGTCCGTGATATTTTTTCATTAACATGAGACAACCGGGCGATAGGAGGTCTTTCTTTCATGTCCGTGATATTTTTTCATTGTCATGAGACTACCCAGCGATATAGGGGTCTTTCTATAATGTCCGTGATATTTTGTTTCATTAACAAGAGACTACCGGGCGATATAGGGGTCTTTCTATCATGTCCGTGATTTTTCATTAGCATGAGACTACCGGGCGATATCGGGGGTCTCTTATCATGTCCGTGATATTTTTTTTTTCAATGACATGAGACTACCGGGCGATATCGGGGTCTTTCTATCATGTCCGTGATATTTTTTCATTGACATGAGACTACCGGGCGATATAGGGGGTCTTTCTATCATGTCCGTGATATTTTTTTCATTAACATGAGACTACCGGGCCATATAGGGGGTCTTTCTATCATGTCCGTGATATTTTTTCATTAACATGAGACTACCGGGCCATATATATAGGGGGTCTTTCTATTATGTCCGTGATATTTTTTTCATTAACATAAGACTGGCGGGCGATATAGGGGGTCTTTCTATAATGTCCGTGATATTTAACATGAGACTACCGGGCGATATAAGGGGTCTTTCTATCATGTCAGTGATATTTTTTTTCATTAACATGAGACTACCGGGCGATATAGGGGTCTTTCTATAATGTCCGTGATATATTTTTTTCATTGACATGAGACTACCGGGCGATATCGGGGGTCTTTCTATCATGTCCGTGATATTTTTTTTTCATTAACATGAGACTACCGGGCCATATAGGGGGTCTTTCTATCATGTCCGTGATATTTTTTTTTCATTAACATGAGACTACCGGGCCATATAGGGGTCTTTCTATCATGTCCGTGATATTTTTTTCATTAACATGAGACTACCGGGCCATATAGGGGGTCTTTCTATCATGTCCGTGATATTTTTTTTCATTAACATGAGACTACCGGGCGATATAGGGGGTCTTTCTATAATGTCCGTGATATTTGTTTTCATTAACATGAGACTAGCGGGCGATATAGGGGGTCTTTCTATATCATGTCCGTGATATTTTTTCATTAACATGAGACAACCGTGCGATATACGGGGTCTTTCTATAATGTCCGTGATATATTTTTTCATTAACATGAGACTACGGGGCGATATAGGGGGTCCTTCTATAATGTCCGTGACTTTTTTTTTTCATTAATATGAGACTACCGGGCGATATAGGGGGTCTTTCTATCATGTCCGTGATATTTGTTTTCATTAACATGTGATATAGGGGTCTTTCTATCATGTCCGTGATATATTTTTTTTCATTAACATGAGACTACCGTGCGATATAGGGGTCGTTCTATAATGTCCGTGATATATTTTTTCATAAACATGAGACTATGGGGCGATATAGGGAGTCTTTCTATAATGATATTTGTTTTCATTAACACTAGACTACCGGGCGATATAGGGGGTCTTTCTATCATGTCCGTGATATTTTTTTTATTAACATGAGACAACCGGGCGATAGGAGGTCTTTCTTTCATGTCCGTGATATTTTTTTTTTTTGTTATGAGACTACCCAGCGATATAGGGGTCTTTCTATAATGTCCGTGATATTTTGTTTCATTAACAAGAGACTACCGGGCGATATAGGGGTCTTTCTATCATGTCCGTGATTTTTCATTAACATGAGACTACCGGGCGATATCGGGGTCTTTCTATCATGACCGTGATATTTTTTTTTCATTGACATGAGACTACCGGGCGATATCGGCGGTCTTTCTATCGTATCCGTGATATTTTTTTCATTGACATGAGACTACCGGGCGATATCGGGGTCTTTCTATCATGTCCTTGATATTTTTTTCATTGACATGAGACTACCGGGCGATATAGGGGGTCTTTCTATCATGTCCGTGATATTTTTTTCATTAACATGAGACTACCGGGCCATATAGGGGGGGTCTTTCTATAATGTCCGTGATATTTGTTTTCATTAACATGAGACTAGCGGACGATATAGGGGTCTTTCTATCATGTCCGTGATATATTTTTCATTAACATGAGACTACCGGGCGATATAGGGGTCTTTCTATCATGTCCGTGATATTTTTTTCATCGACATGAGACTACCGGGCCATAGGCCTATAGGGGTCTTTCTATCATGTCCGTGATATTTTTTTCATTAACATGAGACTAGCGGGCGATATATAGGGGTCTTTCTAAAATGTCCACGATATTTGTTTTCATTAACATGAGACTAGCGGGCGATATAGGGTCTTTCTATCATGTCCGTGAGTATTTTTTTTACATTAACATGAGACTACCGGGCGATATAGGGGGTCTTCTATCATGTCCATGAGTATATTTTTTCATTAACATGAGACTACCGGGCGATATCGGGGTCTTTCTATCATGTCCGTGATATTGTTTTTATTGATATGAGACTACCAGGCGATATAGGGGGTCTTTCTATCATGTCCGTGATATTTGTTTTCATTAACATGAGACTACCGGGCCCCCCTCTTCTTCTTGCCACCCATCAGTATACCAATTTTCCACAAAAAACACCCAAAAGCACCCAAATTTGCCTTAATTGGGTGCTTTTAGGGGAACTTTTGCCCAAATGCGCCCAATTGGGCGCATTGGTCTCCACTGAAAACCCACCCATCGATATACCAAAATTACTGAAAAGGTACCCCAAAACCGTGGCACATCCCCGTATACCTTCAACCAGGGAGAACCCCCTCCATATAGAGGGTCTTTCTATCATGTCCGTGATATTTTTTCATTAACATGAGACTACCTTGCGATATAGGGGTCTTTCTATCATGTCCGTGATATTTTTTCATTGACATGAGACTACTGGGCTATATCGGGGGTCTTTCTATCATGTCCGTGATATTTTTTCATTAACATGAGACTACCGGGCCATATAGGGGGCTTTCTATCATGTCCGTGATATTTTTTTCATTAACATGAGACTAGCGGGCGATATAATAGGGGTCTTTCTAAAATGTCCACGATATTTATTTTCATTAACATGAGACTACCGGGCGATATAGGGGGTCTTTCTATCATTTGTCCGCGATAGATTTTTTCATTAACATGAGACAACCGGGCGATATAGGGGGTCTTTCTATCATATCCGTGCCATATTTTTTTCATTGTCATGAGATTACCGGGCGATATAGGGGGTCTTTCTATAATGTCCGTGATTTGTTTTCATTAACATGAGACTACCGGGCGATATAGGGGATCTTTCTATCATGTCCGTGATATTTTTTTTCATTAACATGAGACTACCGGGCGATATAGGGAGTCTTTTTATAATGTCCGTGATATTTGTTTTCATTAACATGAGACTAGCGGGCGATATAGGGGGTCTTTCTATCATGTCCGTGATATATTTTTTCATTAACATGAGACTACCGTGCGATATAGGGGGTCTTTCTATAATGTCCGTGATATATTTTTTCATTAACATGAGACTACCGGGCGATATAGGGGGTAGTTCTATAATGTCCGTGATATTTTTTCATTAACATGAGCCTACCGGGCGATATAGAGGTCTTTCTATAATGTCTGTGATATTTGTTTTCATTGTCATTAGACTAGCGGGCGATATAGGGGGTCTTTCTATCATGTCCGTGATATATTTTTTCATTAACTTGAGACTATCGGGCGATATAGGGAGTCTTTCTATAATGTCCGTGATATTTGTTTTCATTAACATGAGACTAGCGGGCGATATAGGGGTCTTTCTATCATGTCCGTGATATATTTTTTCATTAACTTGAGACTATCGGGCGATATAGGGGGTCTTTCTATCATGTCCGTGATATTTTTTTCATCGACATGAGACAGCAGGGCGATATAGGCCTATAGGGGGTCTTTCTATCATGTCCGTGATATTTTTTTTATTGACATGAGACAACAGGGCGATATCGTGTCCGTGATAGTTTTTTCATTAACATGACACAATCGGTTGATATAGGGGGTCTTTCTATCAATCATGTCTGTGCCATATTTTTTTCATTGTCATGAGACTACCCAGCGATATAGGGGGTCTTTCTATAATGTCCGTGATATTTTTTTTCATTAACATGAGACTACCGGGCCATATAAGGGGTCTTTCTCATGTCCGTGATATTATTTTCATTAACATGAGACTACAGGGCGATATAGGGGATCTTTCTATCATGTCCGTGATATATTTTTCCATTAACATGAGACTACCGGACGATATATAGGGGTCTTTCTATTAATGTCCGTGATAGGCCTATTTGTTTTCATTAACATGAGACTACCGGGCGATATAGTGGGTCTTTCTATCATGTATGGATCTCGATACAATTTAAGAAAACAAACTTTCTTTATTTCTTCTTTCTTTTCTTTTCTCATTCTTATTTTCTTTCTTTCTTAAAATAATAAGAATAGCATGCGTATCAAATTAATAAACAAGACGACTTTGGCAAGTCTAATTTACCTCTGCCAAAGTTCAAAGATGCGCGCCGCATAGCATTGTTATGGTATTATAACACTAAACTCCTTTACGTTTCAAACGAGAGGTAATTTTCAAGGTAAATATACCTGCATTTCAGTGTGAATGATTATTTAGTGGTGTGCGCCTGTATACTAGTGGCCCTATTTGACTAAGTTGCCAGTTTATTATTAGGTCATATAAACCCGATCTTGGTAAAATTCTCATTATTATTCATAAGATGACGCACGACATGAGACTACCGGTATATAGCCAAAGCCCATGTGCAACATGTATGAAAATGAGCTGCACGATAATTTAGAGAGCGTATTTATGGCGATTTATCGTGTCAGATTCGTCTTGAACATGCAGTTAACTTTACACAAGTCTGTCGTGTACATGCAATAGAAGTTGGTGAGTCTTTGTAGATTTTTTGCTATTGTTTTTTCAGAACCATGTTCGCGTACGTACGGGTGTGTGTGTGTCATACAAATGGGTATTATCATGTAATGATACATTCAACCATGGTAGGTATTATAGAAGGAGAATGCACGAACCCAGTTCCCTTTGTACTATGATCGTTATGAGTCGATACTGAGCAATCAGGTATGAACGGTGCACTATCGATTTGCTAAGCTTCTTATCTATTGAGCTTGGCCGGTTATGAACCACCGTTATCGTGACTTCCAATGACTTCTAAGCGGAATGACGTCATTTTTACCCACAAAGCATTGTGATTGTGGCTGTGACCATAAACAAAGGAAAAAGATTTACTTCCGGTAATTTTATTTCTTATGGCCAAGCTTGGCGGATCATAGAAACAACATTGCCAGTCTTGGAAAACCTTTCCAAATCATTTCCACTGGTTTAAAAGTCCCGCAGACACCCGCCAGTATTACTAATCATGATCAGAAAAAATACATAAATTCACCGTAACTTTGGAAGGAAATGAGGGAATTCAATCTGGTTTTCGCTAGTAAATCAACTTGAACTCGAAAAGACAATGACGCAATCGAAGATCATGTGACCGATGCAAAAGGGCACTAATACCATCCATTTCGGTAGGGGTCACCTGGGGGTCTGTTTAAATTGAATTTTAAGATAGATGATCGATATTGTCGCATAACAATCATAAACATCAAAGGCCGTGTTTGAGGGACTGCACTGATTAAATCCATTCAAGTGATGACTAGCGTTGAATAGCGTAATCGGCTTAACCCTATTGAGTGGATTAGGATTTTCTAATGTTCAGATATATCGGTAGGCCTATATTTTAAGAGAATAGATGGGTACCCCGGTATAGCTATATATTTTTTCTCATCAGCTACATTTTGCTCAGCTTAATTTTAAGATCACCTAGTATTTTGGTATATTTGTTCACAGTACTATCAGTAGAAACATGGATCTGCATACCTATAACAAAATTAACTTGGGTCTAAAGTGCCTAACTTTTTGACATTTGCAGTTTGGTCCATTTTTAGTGACAGAGTTTTTCTCTAAAAATGGCAAATGCAATGTCTATTATATTTATTGTGATGAAGGCCTATGCTATTTATTTAGTGACAGAAATCATGTTCTACTATTATAGAGCCTACTCCTCAGTTTATACCAAATACAAATCATGATCATACATGTATGTAGGCCTAGTAATAGGTCTTCTCTTTTCTAATAAAGAAAAGACATCCATTTTAATGAAATCAAAACCACTCATGTTTAATTTTCATAGTAGAACATGATTTCTGTTGCTAAATATTAGCATAGGCCTTCACAATGTCATAATATAGACATTGCATTTGCCATTTTTAGAGAAAAACTCTGTCACTAAAAATGGACCAAACTGCAAATGTCAAAAAGTTAGGTACCGGGGGTACTTTATAACTAAGTTAATTATGTAGGTATGCAGATCCATGTTTCTACTGTGAACAAATATACCAACATACTAGGTGATCTTAAAATTAAGCTGAGCAAAATGTATTTCATTTCCAGTGGAGAAATAAGTTTGATATCTAGTTATGTTAATTTTATTATCTAATATAAATTGTTATTATCATTATTAGTAAGTGACCGGAGGCTTTTAAACACTATGCTGAATGAAGATGATGTGATGGTGTTGCAAGCTACGTCGCTGCTAACCAAGACTCTGAAAAAGGTAACTTTTATTTAAGCAAATTATTAATGTTTCATATTATTATTTAACATTATTTAATACTGTAATTTATTATAAGAGAATAAAGGTATTGTCTATAGCTGCTGCCGTGCATCTATTGTCTTATATAACATTAGCGACATTATTTTTGGTGTAGAACTACTCAGTGAATTGCATTCTTTAACACTTCGCCATGCATGTTAGCCCCAAGAGAATAAAGGTATAATTGTTTGAAGCTGCTGTCATGCATCTATCGTCTCATAACACAGGTGACATCATTATTTTGAAACATTGAGTTGAAGCCAAGTTGTTTTACACCAAAAAAATATAATGTCACCCGTGTAATATGAGATGATAGATGCACAACAGCTGCTAAAAACAATACCTTTTTCCTCATTCTTAAACACAAGTGTCAATTCTAAGCCTTTGTATCGGGCATGGAATAAAAATTTCCAATTTCTTATTTCTCGATTGAGAGCAAAATTGTACAATTGATTTGTTGGGACTGACCTTTCTTTTCCTTCTTCTTTTTCCTCAATCCTGTTTCTTTCTTTTCTCTTCATATAGGCCAGTACGCTAGCTTATGAGCTTTTAAGGCTTGGCTTTAGCATTTTGCTTGAGCTTGGTCCCATCAGGACCCAAGCGTGTGTCCACCCAGAACGGCCGGTTATATACAATTCAAATAAAAATATTAATCATAAGTACCGGTAGGCCTATACCAAATTTTAATCAAATTAAATCTTATGGTTTGTTTCTTAAGCAGTTGACAATATGCCATGGCCATGGAGATATTGGTATTGATTTGTTTTAGGTGGTGCTTTTGGGCAGTCTATCGACCTTTCATGTCCTAACATACATTTTGTAAGTCTCAAGTAGTGACATAACATCGAGTGATTCTTTTGTCAACTTGGTCTAATGCTTCCTTCATTCAGGTTGGTAATCTACTAATCTGAGGATAATTTTCCATGTTAATTCAATTGTGGTTTGTAAGGGTGGAAGCAAAAGATTTTTTGAATGACCGTAACTATGCTAGAATTCATGATTTGTATTCATTATTGTTTTACAGTTTAGTGATATTTTGCAAAAACATGATGGACTCAGTTTTAGTTCATACGTCTCATGTGCACAAACTACAATCAAACAGGCCAGTCACAAAACATGTACATAGTAAGTAAACAGCTTTATTTACATTCATTATTTTGTTGTGTTCATATTCATCATTGATATTCCAATTTATTTAAAATACATTTATGAACTTCTTACGATTAGACCTTTATGACTGGGAAATCTGCAGATTGTATGTTCAACAATAAAGGCTAGTGCATTATGCTGTTCAAATGCATAATAATATTGTACACTCTTAATACACAGGGATTGAGTTTTAAGGCATGCGAGTGTGATCATACACCACCGCACACCTTGAATTGCCTGTCCAAGTACAATTTATATAGCACACCTCAGTTCCTAAACTATAGCACACCTCAGTTCCTAAACTTCTTACTAATTGTATTTTAATAACACACCTGACAGCCTGCCATAACATTTTTAGAAATGTGATTTGTAGTGTGCCTGTTATTTTCAAAACTCAACCCCTGAATACACTTTATGCATGGCCTTGTACTTACTTTTAAAGAGTAACAGGACATACAAGTAAGCATTATTTTTACTGTATCAGTAGTGCACTTCACAGAATATTGACCCTATAGTTTATTCAGTACGGTACTACAGTATGAATAAACATTGCTATTAATATCTGTGCTTACAAGTGCCGTACATAGACAATGTAAAAATACTTCAAGTTGCACAATTGGAACAAGATTGAACAATGCTCAACTTTAACAATTAATATCTTCTATTTATCTAAATTAGGGAAATGTTGTTGATGAAAATGGGGTAGGCACGATACATGTATTAAACTCTAGCTGAAGGTGAGCATATTTATACACATGTTATAACAAGGTGATTCTTAAACCACAAGTATCACCTGCTACCTTTTAATTTCACAACCAGCATTATGTATTCATGCTTTTCATTTACAACCAGCATTATGTATTCATGCTTTAGGGCTCATATTGAAATTCCCTTACACAGGAAGGTGTACGACATCCTGCAGCTTTCCTGTGCTAGCCTTCTTTTGTTAAAATCCTGGGCAGGGTGTATCACTGATGCATATAATCCATCTGTTTTATGACCGAGCTTCCTGAGGCGCACGCTTAGCGAGGGGTATCCTGCCTTCTTTCTGTGTGCAAACGTGGTAGGGTATTTCAATATGAGCCCTTACATTTCACAACCAGCATTATGTATTTATGCTTTTCATTTACAACCAGCATTATGTATTCATGCTTTTCGTTTCACAACCAGCATTTTTTCGTTTCACAACCAGCATTTTGTATTCATGCTTTACATTTCACAACCAGCATTATGTATTCATGCTTTACATTTCACAACCAGCATTATGTATTCATGCTTTACATTTCACAACCAGCATTATGTATTCATGCTTTACATTTCACAACCAGCATTATGTATTCATGCTTTACATTTCACAACCAGCATTATCTATTCATGCTTTACATTTCACAACCAGCATTATGTATTCATGCTTTACATTTACAACCAGCATTATGTATTCAAGCTTTACATTTCACAACCAGCATTATGTATTCATGCTTTACATTTCACAACCAGCATTATCTATTCATGCTTTACATTTCACAACCAGCATTATGTATTCATGCTTTACATTTCACAACCAGCATTATGTATTCATGCTTTACATTTCACAACCAGCATTATGTATTCATGCTTTACATTTCACAACCAGCATTATCTATTCATGCTTTACATTTCACAACCAGCATTATCTATTCATGCTTTACATTTCACAACCAGCATTATGTATTCATGCTTTACATTTCACAACCAGCATTATGTATTCATGCTTTACATTTCACAACCAGCATTATGTATTCATGCTTTACATTTCACAACCAGCATTATATATTCATGCTTTACATTTCACAACCAGCATTATGTATTCATGCTTTACATTTCACAACCAGCATTATGTATTCATGCTTTACATTTCACAACCAGCATTATGTATTCATGCTTTACATTTCACAACCAGCATTATGTATTCAAGCTTTACATTTCACAACCAGCATTTTGTATTCATGCTTTACATTTCACAACCAGCATTATGTATTCATGCTTTACATTTCACAACCAGCATTATGTATTCATGCTTTACATTTCACAACCAGCATTATGTATTCATGCTTTACATTTCACAACCAGCATTTTGTATTCATGCTTTACATTTACAACCAGCATTATGTATTCAAGCTTTACATTTCACAACCAGCATTATGTATTCATGCTTTACATTTCACAACCAGCATTATGTATTCATGCTTTACATTTCACAACCAGCATTTTGTATTCATGCTTTACATTTCACAACCAGCATTTTGTATTCATGCTTTTCATTTCACAACCCACATTATTTTTACATTTATGCTTTTAATTTTATAACCTGCATTATATATAACACTGCCTCCATTTTGCAGGTAGGCAGATCTAATACATTTATTTTATCAACACACAAGCATATAAACATATTTTCATTGATAAACAACATTGTAATCAACATCAGCGCTTAATTACATTTTACAACCAACATATAATGAGATGGTAGAATGAGAAAGACTCAAATATCTTTATTTTATCAAACCATAAAATGATGTTTTTGTAGAAACACAAAATACTTTTAAGCAATTACAATTTCCGCACAATTTCATTTTTACTACTAAAGATTATATTCAACTTGAACTTTCATTCTGTTTAACCACAAACATGCCATGAGTATCAAAATGATAAAAATAACTTACATCCTGACATAAAATCTACAAGTTTGTCAAATTAACAGTGTATATTGTTTGTTTGTTTTATAGACATTACATCAATGATGTGTTTCTTTGATGTCAAGATTTCACCTGCTGGATACCTCGACTAATTCAGTGTCATCACTCCTCTCAAATGATACACCATCAAGTATATGGTAAGTTGAAATGATTTGTACTCAGTTTGATATAATTTCATAATTGGATAAAGTAGACTGTTATCTTGTATACATACATGACCAAGTTCTACTATTGATGTTGATGGCATCATGATATACATTAATGTGCTTTCTGGTATGAAAGATGATCAAAATCAGCAGCACTTATCTGAGAAAATTTGCTTATACTTCAAATGTAACATACACAATTCTGAGTTTCTGACCCATGCAGTTAGTATTTTTAATCCAAAGTAGCAGAACATTTCAGTTAAAATTAGATTTTCTAATTCAGGTCTGAATCAGTGTGAGCTTTCTAAAGATATATATCGAATTGAGTCCTGCAAGATTTCTCCATGACATGGGTTTGCTCATTCAACAGTCTTTCTGAATACACATGAATTGTTCTGTACATATTGAGTTACTACCATCAATGACTTGCTCAAAACTAACACTATTGATGTTGAATATCTAGGTCTTTTGAATACCGGTACTTGGTTGCAAATTTATGAACCTTTTCCATATATCCATTTTCTTATGTTTTCTGTTAACACTAATTACATGTACGCACTTAATATACAATAGTGATAAGAGTTTAATATCAACACTCCACTGTTTTATTTGCTGTAAGATCCTAATATGATGTCATCAGGAAGGACTAGACAAGATATCATCACAGCATCACAGTCATCACCAATTCACCATCTGCTGGATGCTAGTTGACCTTGTGAAAATGTTCCAGGTGAGTGTAAAATAGTGTATCTGTTATTAAACTCTTTTTTCTATCACTACGGATGAACATCCACTCATATACTATACAAAGGTATTCAAAAATTAAGAAAACAACAATTTCATCAATACAAGCATTAAGGTAGCTATACACTCTCAGAGATGCATGTAATAAAAGTTCAATTCCTGCAATTTACAGCATAATATTCAATTCTTATACGAGCAACAAGATATATTTGTACAATACATCAATTTCACCAACTCTGTTAGCATTTAAACACACTTCATGTTTTTTGATTTACGGTATAATATTCCAATTGTTCTTCCATTTTACAAGCAACTTAATATCCTACAATGGTAGGAGGATACAAAGTATCTTTATGTTAGTATTATTACAGCATTTACATCATTAGATATTTAGAGAGATACACCAGCTATGATGAGCTATCTCAAGCATTTAAACCAGGGGTGGCCAACCTTTATATCAGGCCATGCCTCAGATTATAAATCCTAACAAAGATATTACAGGTTTCGGAGCCTGTACAAACATTTGAGCAATTTTCGGGCATTTTTGAAGACAAACTGATTCATAACTGAAGTTAACCGCAGTATTGGCAACATTGGGTTCTATTGTCAATGAATTCTATACCTTTTGTTATGGATCGATGAGTATCCCACTTGTTACTATAACTAACACTCTACACATGATACAAGACTATACAATAATTACATGTACCATGTAAATGCTATTTTCTACAGGCCTATGTACAGAAAGACACACAGTAGATAACAGTATATAGTAATACACTGAATGCTCATATAGTCACACATAATATCATACATGTACATACAGGCATGCTGATATGGTCACATTTATCTGATGCTATCTACAGTAGATAGCAGTACACTAATATGCTGAATGCTCATTACCATACCGGACATGCTGATATGGTCACATTTACGGAAGCAGTATGTACGTCCAAGCCTAGGTCGCAAGGTCAATGAATAGATATAGTGTCTTTAAACAGATGTGTATATGAAAATTATAGTAGGAAACAAGTATGCTGGTGCTTGTGTTAGGACAGCATGACCCTGATACGTATATGCCTGTGCGTACATCAGAGATAGGTCAAACTATACTTTTTCTAAATCCTAATGACATTGACAAGAGTAATACATTGGTATGTTTTTAACAAGATTTGACCATGTGAAATGGATTCTGTTGCAATTCTATTGGTGGGTGATTTCATAGTTTGACTGGCCTACAATACTTTGTTCATAACTTATGTTGTTGTAGCACATGTTTAAACCACAGCAATATAAACAAATGCAGGCAAGTACCTTGAAACAAAACTAGCTAGAAATGCAGTAACCTGCATAATCACACAGCTACATTTTAAAACAACTTATAGAAGAACATTCATTTGTATTAAGCATCGATATCAGGGTCAGGCTGTCCTAAAGGAACACAAGCACCAGCATACTTGTTTCCGACTATGATTTTCATCTTTTTTCCATTGGCCAGTGTGATCTCAATCGGTCTATTCAATGATGATGGTGTCGCCAGGAGACCAGAAGGAATTCCTATTGCTGATGGTGTTGATACTAATGTTGATGATGTGCTCCTATTAGGGAAAAAGAAATTTGCAATTTGTAAAACATTTTGTGCAGTTATATTATCCATTATTGGTAATTGCATTGGTTCTTTGGAGGGGGTTGTGAAAAATCTAAATATTTTGTCTTTGGAAGTGAGAACAATTAAAGTTATACTCTAGCAAGACTTCCCCATTGTTTTAAATTAAAAAATTCTACACAACCATCTAGCTGCCAAACAGCATTTTTTACATTAAGGGTAGACAACAATCAATGAAATTAATAGTTGGCATACCTTGACAAAATGTTGGAACTCTTCATTGTCGCTCTGATAGTTTAGTGAAATTAGTATAACTATGTTGATGAGTGATACATAGTACCTTCTCCCATTCCCCTCAATCAATGTTGGGAGACTGGAGAGCCAAATGGAAAATTGCTTTCATCAACATTGAACTGAGGGAGAGGGGTGGCGATTTACATTTTGTATGCCAGAGTGGCGTTTTGGGTCAAGTTGGGAGAAAAAAATCCCAGGTCGACCTAAAATATCGTATCGCACACGATAGACCACCTAAGTTATCGTAAATCGGTTTCTCCCAGGTCGACCGTAAATTTTGGGTTGCCACATTCGGCCCGCAAACGCCAGGATTTTTAGCCAGGTCGACCATGACAAGCATGCAAATAGGCCTACAAATGTACGTGCCCCAACCATAGCGATATACATATAATCGAGAATAAACCATTGTACAGCGTTCAGTCATAAATTTTGCAAGCGCCGGTGACTTTACGAATATGATATCTGTTTGCCTTGGCATCTAAATTAATTCACAGTCACAGGCCTTGGCCTACTCTATCGTATTTATTAAAGTAGGCCCACAGAGGCAAATTTTAGGAGATATATCATACTTCTAAGTTGCGTCAACACCGTCATGATATAGGCCTAAGCTTAAGCTTACATCCAAGTTCGCATGGACGGTACTGCGAGTCTGCGACTCGATGTTTCACACTTGTGAGACAATAGTTGAATCATTTTCTTACGATCCGTGACCATTCATAGCATACCTTTGTTTCTCTGTGGATTTGACTAGATGGACATATTTTAAGAAAAATGGCTCCTATGTCCCTCCCAAAAATGGCGGGAAAATCTATTTTTAGCTCATTTTTCAAAATGGCCGCCGGTGACATATTGAAAAACATGAAATCCTATATATACCATGACCTGGATAGGCTATAATGACAAATAATGTGCCGTTTTCAACTATTTTTGGCATGCCAAACCTCTTAAGATTTTTAAAGTGTTTAGAGGTCATCCTGATCCCTAAATCCAAGATGGCCGCCATTTCCATATTGAAAAACATGAAAATCGATATATCATGAAGTGGATATGCTATAATAACAAACAATGTGTCGTTTTCAACTATTTTTGGCATGCAGAACCGTTTAAGATCATATTCAAAGAGTTTGGGGTCACCTTGACCCCTAAATCCAAGATGGCCGCCAGCGCTATAGTGACAAAAACATGAAAATCTATATACCATGAAGTGGATAGGCTATACTGACAAACAATGTGTCGTTTTCCACTATTTTTGGCATGAAAAATCTTTTTATGTCATATTCAAAGTGTTTGGGAGGGGGTCATCTTGACTCCTAAATCCAAGATGGCTGCCGGAGCCAGATTAAAAAACCTGAATATCGATATTTAAGATGTGACACACATGAGGCCAATAATTATTTTTACTCAATTACTTACACTATAGATTCTGAAAGTTTTACTTTTGTTCTTTCAGGAAAGTTTCACGTTAAGAGCACGTGATGGAGAACAGAACAGACACTGATGAGCTACAGAGCAACCAAGAGACTGATAAAATAGAAAGCATGCTGTGTAAAGATCATTGCCCTGTAAAAGACAGTTTAGAAAAAAGTATCCACAGAGAAATGGGAGAACATTAGGGACAAACCCTTACAATGGAAGGGCCTTAATAAATTTCAACATGTCAATACAACAGTGGAATGGGATAAAGGATCTAAGGGTTATTATATGCATGCTACTTGTTATACCACAATGTCTAACACACGCGCTCAATCCCAAGCCACAAAACGCAAGCACAAATCTGAGAAACCAGAAAAAAAGGCTAGGATGTCAGGTCAGCAATCATCTTTCTCAGGACCTCCTCCCAAGAAACTTCATTTAAGTATAGGTATTCTGCATGATAAGGCATTGTGCTTGTGGTGCATGAAAGGTTCACAGAAGTCTGGTAACCGGGACAGCTTTGTTGCTTTCGACACAAGATGCACGGAAACGGTTCAAGGCATTCACTATCTACAATGCAGATGAGGATACAAGAGAGCGGTTAGATACGTTAATAACGTCAATCCCAGACAGCCAAGCAGCCTTTGGCTTGGAAATCAGATACCAGCGTCATTGTTGGCGTCAATACGCCGGCAATCAAGCGAGAGATAATCTCAGTGAAAATGCAGAGCAACAGCATGTTAACCTTCGGGAGGCTCAAGCTTTGTTCTTTCAACATATCCAACAAGTCATATTTAAAGATCATGAAATACGCACCCTTCAAGGACTGCTCCAAGATTACATTCGCATTACTTCAAACTACGGGCACTTTTCCCAAGTAAAAGTCCAGCTACCTCAAGTAACTTGGAAAAGACATAGGATTTCACGAACGTATTCAGAAGAATGTTAGTGAGCTTGTAATTGTGTATGATGCAAGAGCTGCCGAAACATACATCGAGGCCGCGCTGTTATCACTGGGAGTAACGGATGACCAGTTGGTCAAGAATGTCGCAACACGACTCAGAGAACAGGTCATCAAAACAACCAATGATCCTTGGCCCCCGTACATACATGAGTTGATCTGAAAATTTTGAGTGCATGCGAGGGGAACTTGAATTTTTGGATCCCCTTATTTTCACGAAATTCTCCGTTTAAAACTTAACAACCCCCCATCCCAGTTCAACAAAAAATTTGCGTTCCCCCTCAAAATCAAATAATAACGATCGCTCCCTAAGATTGACGTAATTGATCAGACCTTTGGGTTGTCATCAGCTGAACCTGTGTCCTTTTCAACCAGGTAACCAAGGAACAGTGGTTGTTGATGTTCTCTAAGTCGTGTTGCGACGTTCTTGACAAACTGGTCGTCCGTTACTCCCAGTGAGCTCCAGTGATAACAGCGCGGCCTCGATGTATGTACTGGCAGCTCTTGTATCACACACAAGCTCACTAACATTCTCTTGAATACGTTCGTGAAATCCTATGTCTTTCCCAAATTTTTTGATCAGAATTTCCTTGAGGTAGCTGGACCTTAGTTGGGAGAAGTGCCTGTAGTTTGAAGTAATGCGAATGTAATCTTGGAGCAGTCCTTGGAGGGTGCGTATTTCATGATCTTTAAAAATAATACTAGTTGGATATGTTAAAAGAACAAAGCTTGAGCCTCCCGAAGGTTAACATGCTGTAGATGCTCTGTATTTTCACTGAGATTGTCTCTCGCTTGATTGCTGACGTATTGACGCCAGGTGGTATCTGATTTCCAAGCCAAATACTGTTTAGCTGTCTGGGATTGACGGTATTAACGTATCTAACCGCTCTCTTGTATCCTCATCTGCAATGTAGATAGTGTATGCCTTGAACCTTTTCCATGCATCTTGTGTCGAAAGCAACAAAAGTGGGTTTTTTTGTCCCGGTTACCAGACTTTTGTGGAACTTTCATGCACCACACGCACAATACCTTATCATGCAGAACACCTATACTTGAACGAAGTTTCTTGGGAGGAGGTCCTGAGAAAGCTGATATATTGCTGACCTGACGTCCCAGCCTTTTTTCTGGTTTCTCAGATTTGTGCTTGCGTTTTGTGGTTTGGGAGTGTGTGTTAGACATCGTGGTGTAACAAGTAGCATGCATATAATAACCCTTAGATCCTTTATCCCATTCCACTGTTGTATTGACATGTTGAAATTTATCAAGGCCCTTCCATTGTAAAGATTTGTTCCTAATGTTCTTCCATTTCTCTGTGGATACTTTTTCTAAACTGTCTTTTACAGGGCTATGATCTTTACACAGCATGCATTCTAGCTTATCAGTCTCTTGGTTGCTCTGTAGCTCTTCAGTGTCTGTTCTGTTCTCCATCACATGCATCCGTGCAACTTTCCAGAAAGAACAAAAGTAACACTTTCAAAATCTATAGTATAGTAATTGAGTACAAATAAGTATTGGCCTCATGTGTGTCACATCTTAAATATCGATATTCAAGTTTTTCAACATGGCTCCGGCAGCCATCTTGGATTTAGAGGTCAAGATGACCCCCAAACACTTTGAATACGACATAAAAAGGTTTGGCAAGCTAAAAATAGTGGATAATGACACATTGTTTGTCAGTATAGCCTATCCACTTCATGATATATAGATTTTCAAGTTTTTGTCAATATGGCACTGGCGGCCATCTTCAATTTAGGGGTCAAGGTGACCCCAAACTCTTTGAATATGATCTTAAATGGTTTTGCATGCCAAAAATAGTTTAAAACGACACATTGTTTGTTATTATAGCCTATCCACTTCATGATATATCAATTTTCCTGTTTTTCAATATGGCGCTGGCGGCCATCTTGGATTTAGGGGTCAAGATGACCCCCAAACATTTTGAATATGACAAAAAAAGATTTGGCATGCCAAAAATAGTGGAAAATGGCACATTGTTTGTCAATATAGTCTATCCACTTCATGCTATATAGATTTTCATGTTTTTGTCAATATGACGCTAGCGGCCATCTTGGATTTGGGGGTCAAGGTGACCCCAAACTCTTTGAATATGATCTTAAACGGTTTTGCATGCCAAAAATAGTTGAAAATGCCACATTGTTTGTATTATAGCCTATCCACTTCATGATATATCGATTTTTATGTTTTTCAATATGGAAATGGCGGCCATCTTGGATTTAGGGATCAAGATGACCTCTAAACACTTTAAATATTATCTTAAAAGGTTTGGCATGCCAAAAATAGTTGAAAACGGCACATTATTTATCATTATAGCCTATCCATGTCATGGTATATAGGATTTCATGTTTTTCAATATGTCACCGGCGGCCATTTTGAAAAATGAGCTAAAAATAGATTTTCCCGCCATTTTTGGGAGGGACATAGGAGCCATTTTTCTTAAAATATGTCCATCTAGTCAAATCCACAGAGAAACAAAGGTATGCTATGAATAGTCACGGATCGTAAGAAAATGATTCAACTACAATGAAAGTAATAAATTATGAGAAGAGGTCACAAATAGGATCAAATAAAATAATCCAACAAAGAATCACCCTGCCTAAGTGCCGGACATATGCCTGCATGTTTTATACTTTATTATTATCCACCACGAAAGGAGTGCCAATTTCTATTAGCCTAAGCTGTCTTTCTATCAACAAGCGCGGCATCTCCCATCTTGACCAATTCGGTGCCAGAGTGTGCCAACATTAATTTTGTTGATTGTACATGTAGGTGTTGTTGGTCGAAGAAGCCCATAAATCAATTTTCATTATTTAAATCATATTATTGAAAAATAACATGTTGATGTTTCGCAAAAGTTCATTCAACAAATCATATACTTTGAAAACTTGCTTGATTTATTGTTGTCAATGAGTTATTGTTATGTAAATTTTACAAAAGTGATGTTTCAGCCTTCTTTACAACAACCTTTACTTTTTTTTGACAGCAATATAAGAACCAAATTGAATTTTTTTGAAATATCCATTAAAATACAAGAAATAATCTTACCTGATAAACATGTTTCTCTGTGGCATTGTTGTTGGTAGTGTGGAGATACTGTGTGGGTTTCTGACATAATGGGTATGCGGCCAAAATGTGCTTCCAGTGTGACTAAACCTGTATGAAAAATATGAAATAAAACTTATTAGAATTCATTATATGATACAGACAATCACATTGCCCATCAGAAGAAAGGAAAGTATCAGAATGTTTCCGTCTACATTTGAACTATGTTTGCATTATGTATAATAATCGTATTTTCATCTTTCTTTGTTTTTCATGTGGCTCACTTTTAGGTACTGCAAGTGAATACATCATGAAGATGATGTTTGGTTATACACCGCTGTCACATCATGCTGGATATCGATAGTTTCTTATTGACGTTCAAAGGCACCAAGAAGACACAAAAGTTTGGTAAATTAAGGAACTAACACTGTATTTTTAAAATAATATCAGCAGAGTTCATGGGCTACACTTGGATACAGAAAATACTAGTTTATTACAGACGTGCAATGTATATGATATTAGGGAACAACCTAAAGTCATATAAACATAACTAGTTTCGTGTCATGGCTGACCCCTCTTGTGTGCTAGAAATATAATCGTAAAGAACATTGAAAATTGAATTATGAGACATTCTTCAGACTAATATTTTGTGCATAAAATTGTTATCAATTAGATTCCTGTTTGATTTACAAATTAGTTATGTTTACAGAACTTCATCTACTTTTGGCTTTGTTCCCTAAGGGGAATAGTTTATGCTTTTGCTTACCGTCTTTGACCAGGCACGTGTTGAGATGGGTTATCTACCAGATTTGGTGTGGTTGGTGTTGAAGCTGGGGACTTGAGTAATTCTTTCTTCTGTTCTGCAGAAGGGCAGTTAGTCTTGGTTTCTTGCGTTTTCCTGGAACATTTGTAGTTGGTCTGAAACGTGGCTGTAATGTGTTCAGTGTGCCAGGGCTATATTGTCTATTGGCTTTACTGGCTTTATCCTTGATTGGTCAAGTAAAGAGATTGTAGCATTATTGGCATTTTTTATACCCATGAGACATTCTTTAACGGTACTGAGTCGTTGTGATTGAATGATTGGATTGTCCAGTTGATCAGATATGGTTTGCAGTATGCTACGAATATCTTGTGTGAGGCGACTGTGATCTGTTGTATTGTTAGGTATATCCATAGGCAAATTAGCAAACTCATCACAATCTTGGTCAGTATTGTTTGATGAAGTTGATTGAGATTTGCTATATATACAATGAACTCTGTGAATATGCTTACACATATGCTTGGCATAATCTATACAAGTACATGAAAACATATGATAGCACAAATTAATACATGGGAATTCATTACACTTAACATAACAATGCGATTTCTTGCAGACACTTGTCAGCTTTTTAACAGTGTATTGAGTTGCAGAATTAGATGATGACTGTACAGTAAAGGTTTCTTCATTCACCTGCAAAACTGCAATGTCCTTAATTTCAAGACTTCTGGTGTGACGATTAGCTAATACATGACTATAATTGCCTGAGTTGAACATGACCTGTTTAAAATGATTTATGTACATATCCTTCTCAATTTGAAGTAACGTTTCCACAAGTCTATCAACTCTTCGATTGATTTTTTTATCAAAGTACACAGATTTGAGTTTATTATAAAAACTCTCAAGAAACATATTTGTATTTACATGAGCATAATCTTGCTTTCTAAAACAAAGTGACCATTTTTGTGGACGCATACCATACATCGATTTAAAATATGTTACAAAATCAGGATACTTCATTTCAAAACGAGCAATAAAATTATTGTAATATTTGTGATAATCAGATTCTTGAGTGGATTCCAGCATGGCACAAAGATATGCATACATGGTAACTTGATCTGTTGAATTGGTAATCGAACGTAATTTGCGACGCCATGATTGGTGTACATGCCATATACATAAAAAGTGGTCTACATTTCCAAAAACATTGTTGGCTGCTGTTATTCCAGCTGAATCATCATCGGTCATCAATATATTTACAGAAGCATTAGGACATTTTTGTTTAATAGATTCTAAAAATAACGTAAGTGCAAGTGAGGTTTCCTTTGAAGATATACAAAATGCAACAGGATAACCATGTCTAAATTGATCCGGGACCATAAGTGTAATTAATTTGTATCGGTAGGCATTTGTCTTATGAGTTGCATCCATGCATAAAATGATATTTGAAAATTTTGTGAAGATTTCTGATTGTTCTTTGGTTTGAATTGCTAAAATAAAATCATCTTTTCCAAGTGCTGGATACATAGTATTATTAATTACTCCTTGAGGTTTATACAATAAAATAGGATTATGCTTTTCCTTTCTTAAATTTTCTACTCTCAATGCAACAGATGTGGCGTTGTCAACATGAAGCTGGTAATTGGTGTCTTTCATTGTACGTTGAATATTTAGGATCGTTTTTCTGTCAATGAGATCAATTTGTTTGATTCGGTTTGATATCTGGTCACGATTGTCTCTTGAAGTGATTGATGATCTGATTGTATCTAATATGTTATTTACAGGAATTTTTAAAGCAATTTTTACAGCAATATCATCTCGAACAGATTGTTCTAGAGGTACATATTTACATTGATCAAATGTAACACTATGAGCATGATTGTGAATGTAACGAACAGAAACAGAATTGTCAGAAAACTGAGTAAAATAAAATCTTGCTGGGCACATGCTGCTGATTTTACATGAACCTTTTTGTTTTTAGAGCGAATTCCTTGTAAGCTTCACCTTTCTTGCGGTGAATCCTTGTACCGGTTCCATCTCTATGGCATACATATTGTGCAGTTGTTGTTTTTTTTGACATTTTATTTGATCTTTTTTTTACAAAAATACATGTGCTCTTTCTCTCCTCGTCTTTCTTAAATTGAAGAAATTCATCCATATTGTTGAATTTATGCTCAGTAATTATGATGTTTGCGTCATGATTAGCTTTTAAATGTTCCATGCAGTTAGCTACAGATAAAAAGGATATATCACATGTAGGTACAACACACTTAATACTTTTTGGTGGAGGATCTCCTGAATGAAATATCTTGATATGATTACTAGTACTTCTTTTTGAAAGAAATTTACGCTGACAATGTTGACAAAAATAATTTGAACTGTTTAGAGATGAAGATGGTTTAACAGTGGAATAATCATGATCAGAGTTTACATTTGTTGATTGGTTGTGGATTAAAGATGGAGCTGTATTAACAGTTGGATTATCAATGTTTGATGTTGTTACATTTGTTGATTGATTGTAAATCACAGCATCATAATGATTGGAATTGGTATATACAATGTGAACAGTTGTTGTTGGATTTGGAACAGAATATTGCATGGTAGAAACACGATGATGATCATTATCAGAATAAGTAACTAAAATATTAATTTGTAAAATCTGGCTGAGAGCATTGATGGCTTCTTCTCCTGCCCATTGGCCTGGTTGACGAAGAAGAAACAGTCCCAACTGCATGTCATGAAAATGAAAGGAAAATTCTGCGGGTCTTGCCGCTATAAAATCAGCAACTTGGGAACGTAAATCTAAATGGTAAGAATCATCGCCGTAAATCAGAAAGCTAATTGAACGAAACAAACAGTTGCCATCACCGCGAATTTGATGGCGAATTAAATTGAATCTGGATAAGTATTCATTCTGGAGTTGTTGCTGTGTTGGTTGTGATTGTGAAGGTACTGGTTGAACTGATGGTGGTAGGGATGGTGATGGTGGTATAACTGGTTGTGGAGATATGTATGGTGGTAGAACTGGTTGATGAATAGGTGTTGGTGCTTGCCCAGATGGGGGTACTGGTGGTATCTTTGGATCAGAGACCAATACCTGTAAAAAAGCACAATTTACATGTAATAATATTTTTAAAGCTTGAAGGGACACCCTGAGGTGTTTTTCACCAAGGAATACCATATTTAGTCAAATAAACGCCCCGAGGGCGTTACATTTTCCCAAAGGGGGGCGTTTATTCAAGGTCAATTTTAGAACGGTAAAAAACGCTAAAATTATGAAATATGAACTAGAAACACTGACTTCTGGCTCACTTCCGGTTTCCAATCCAGATTTTCGCCAATTATTGACGCTTATTCGCTACTTGCACGGTTCCGCCATTATGCACTATGTGCGGGAGAGCCTCGAACTGGCAGCATACATGAAAGGAAGAATTATGTAACCTTACACAGAACGTTATGACTAGTTCAATTCCCATTCATGTATGCTGCCAGTTCGAGGCTCTCCCCACATAGTGCATAATGGCGGAACCGCAAGTAGCTTAATTACCGACCATGTTGGGAACTTGATAAGCTTACTACACAAGATGGCATGGAAATATCGGCATTTTTGAAACATCTTGGGTGAAAAAAGTGGTGGGGGGCGTTTATTTGAGGGGGTGACTATTTGACGAAATACTGTATATACAGTCAGTCTACTCTGAAGTACAATGTACGAACGCGGAAGCATACATTGTGCCGACTTTGAAGGCACGCATACCTGCAGCAGAGACGCAGCACGGGGCACTGTTTACTTGCTGTTTACGCGCGCGTTGTCACTTTGTACTTCAGAGTGGACAAACTGTAGGTTGCCAAAGAGTTATCATTGTGTGAATGAGAATCTTTAACATCAACTACTAGAAATCAATATGAGGTCTTAAACAACGTTTCAACCAATCTGTAAAACAGTTCCATGTATTGGAGACATTTTGGCATATTTTATTCCTTCAGTATGCAAATTTGCTAATCTATTGCAACTAATTCACTAGTGTGGAATTGAACCACAAAGATATAAAATCTTTGCACCAAGCCCAGTGGTATCATAGTGCCCTTGATCGGGTCACAGGTTTGACAAAAATGGTACCCATTTTCTTTTACTCATTTGTGTCCAATTCTTTATTATTTTCTTTTTGTAATGTACCATAAACCTAAAAGAAAGCAACTTTCTTGATGAAAACTGCTGTTTTTCCCCAATCATCTGCATATTCATTAAATTATAGTCAATTGATTGGTTTGCACACTACTTATTGATTCAGAGAGTACAGATGGTCATAAACAAAATATATTATTTTCTTTAAGGTATGCCAGCTTAGTTCTTTGTTTACTAGGACTCATAACGGATATAACTCAGCGAATTGGTATGACTTTGGGAACAGCACAATTGCAATTTAGATTTTAAATTCTTAAACACCAGAGAACGTTCCTGCAATCTCATTGGTTCTTAACTGTGTAAATCTGACACAATATCACATGGGTCAGCATGTGTGCATCAACACGATACATGTACTCGCAATTTGAACCAATCGGAGGCGCATAGCATTAACTGGACTGATCGATTTTTAGCCCCAGGTAGTTCCTTGCAAAATGTAGGATTTAACTTGATTAAAATTTGTAATACCTATGATATTTATATCTGAATAGAAGTGTTTAAGAATGAGGAATCAGGTATTGTTTTTAGCAGCTGTTGTGCATCTATCATCTCATATTACACGGGCGATATCATTATTTTTGCCATAAAACAACTTGGCTTCGCCTTGTTCTTTTACTAAGATAGTGATGTCGCCCGTGTTCTATGAGACGATAGATGCACTCCAGTGGCTAAAACCAATTCCTTTATTCTCTATAAGTGTACAACAAAATGCTTTGAATACCCAAAATTAATAACCACAAGCTTGTAACAAATGTGGCCATGTGTCTTAAAGTGGTTATACTTTTTGTTTTATCAGTTAAATTTAGATACTTACACATCTATTTTTGGTATTGGAAATGTACCTTTAAAACTTAAGACCCAATTACAGGAAAAGTATACATTTATGGAAAGCTAATGTTCCAATGAATCCAACTGCACAAATCAAGTTGGTATACAGGGTGTGTAAGAAACTATAAAGGGTGATATCATGAAAAAGACCTGATTGTACTAGTAAATTGGTAATTTATTGCATTTGGTACTTTATGACACCCCTCGAAAGCAATCTAATTTTGTTACAGGCTGCACTGAAAATCTTGGCTTTTGTGTGTAATGAATAGGGAAAATTTGTGGATCTTGTGACTTGCAGTTTTCATGAATAATGAATGAAATAAACATTCATTAGGCTTTAAAATCAGACCATATTTGACAAATTTAACTATTCTTTTGATCAAGAAAATCAAAACTGCTCAATCCTCCCATTACATATTACATGGTACTGTGTCCCGGCACACATGTCCGAGCTCCTCCACCCTGCGTCTTTGTTAGCTTAATTAGAGATAATTGATTAATTTTTGGTCCATTTGTAATCATTTTGGTGTAAAATTAGAGGAAACGTTCTAAGCTAGAAAATTTTTCAAACAACCAATCACAGAGCCACTAATCTTTATCTCACTGTATGTGGCGCTCTCTATTTTCAAACAACCAATCACAGAGCCGCTAATCTTTACCACGTCCGCAATTAAGTGATATAAATGCTCATCGTGCATACAATCAATCAATCGGTCCATGAGTGGCCAAACGGTTCCTGGTAAGCCGTATACTTCTACTACAGTATATGCAGTCTACATGTTCTCTGTTGACAAGGGGCAGTCTTCATTGAACAGCTCTTTCTCAGAGCCAACAAACCTTAAACTTAGCAGATAGGCGAGGTCTGCTTGTTTTCTGTAGACAAGAGGCAGTCTTCAGTGAACGCTCTTTTCAGAGCCACCAAAACTTATTAAATCAGCAGATTTACTGAGATCTGCTTGTTTCTGTAGACAAGGGGCAGTGTTCAGTGAACGGCTCTTTTCAGAGCCACCAAAACCTATTAAATCAGCAGATAGGCGAGATCTGCTTGTTTCTGTAGACAAGGGGCAGTCTTCAGCAAACGGCTCTTTTCAGAGCCACCAAAACTTATTAAATCAGCAGATAGGCGAGATCTGCTAGTTCTCTGTAGACAAGGGGCAGTCTTCATTGAACGGCTCTTTTCAGAGCCACCAAAACCTTTATATTAGCAGATAGGCGAGATCTGCTTGTTCTCTGTTGACAAGGGGCAGTCTTCAGTGAACGACTCTTGTTAGAGTCATCAGTAGAC